>NC_141605.1:8908819-9208819 GCF_047967505.1 Dipteris shenzhenensis
AGTCGAAGGATGAGTCTGAGGTGGCCTTGGAGCGGTTGGAGTGGTAGAGAGTTAGGATAGTGGGCCACTTGGGTAGAATTTGGTACATTGACCCCGCCATAGTTTTATCAACCGTAGAGGGAGTAGTGTGGCAATTGTGGCTCTGGGAGGGCAGACCTCTCTGCGACATATAGTGGGATCCAGGGGAGTGGTTTTGGCTAGCCCAAGTAGGGCACTCAGACATGGTGGAGGAGGTCCCTTTCTTTTCTTAGATGACTTGCGTTGGGCGCTGGCTACAACTTGAGGTAGCAGCATGGTCCCCCTCAAGGGAACGCCACTGAATTGAGCAAGATGTCATGAGAGAGGTTATCTTCCATTTTTGGCCCCGTCTCTAGACTAGCTTGCGGCCATGCAAGATCTCATATTTCTTCTGGTTGCTGGCACATGGGGGCTTGCCCATCGGGCCCCTGGCTGTAGCAGCTTGCGGGTAGACTGCAAATGTATTTGCTGAGTGAGAGGAGTTATGGAGATGATTTCCCACTGCCTTTGGGGAGGCCAGGTCGCATAGAGGATTTGGCTGGCCTCCCTTAGGATTGTGGCAAGCACACAATGGATGCAAAGGGACTACACTTGAGGGATGGTGGCTTGGCTCACAGAGGGAGGATATGCCTTCTCGATCGATCTAGTCTCACCAGCTTGTGCCCCAAGTGGGGCGCAAGGGGAAAATGATGCCCTACCAAATGGCAACTAGGGTAGCTGCCAGGGAGACTATCTGGCCTCCCATCACCCGATTGCACTGAGCGACCCAAATCTTCCAAGCAGTAATGTTGGATACTGTCTCCCAAAGACTATCCTCTGCTGAAGGCGACGGGCGTGATCGGGAAGGTGGCCATGCATCGGAGATCTCTATCCAAGATCAAGGGTGACTTCCAAACGGTCAGAATGTTTCTGCAAGCCCTAGACTGTAGGAATCTTTTACACCCTTTCCATGAGGGGTATTCACTGGATGTATAGACCACCACCCCGGTTGCTAGCTCCTATTTTGGAGTCTCTCTAGGTAATTAGCTCGGAGACCCGGAAACAGGCTGGGTGTCCTCTAGTTGGCAACCAGTCTCTTTTTTCTGTATCTACCATCCTCAGCTCCTTTCAGAAGTTGTTTGTATGGGCTTTTAAAGCATTAATAGAAGTTTCTTTCCTCTGAAAAAAAAAGTGAGATTAATACTATCCTTTGGAAGATATGATATAGAGATGCATACATATTTTATCTAGGAATAGGACCCATGGAGGACTTATCATGTCATCGATCTTTATGGAGATTGCTATTATGGTATGGATTTTAAGTGAGATTAGTATTTGAAAGATATGGTATGGAGATGCATACATGTTGTCTAGGAATCATACCTCATTTAATGCAGATAGAAAATGGGCTTCCATGTTGCAGTGGTGGAGAAAGTGGGATAGGTGGTTTTTGGGCCTGATTAATTACAGCACTGGATAGGCAAACATTTTTTTTGTTGCTAGTTAAATGTATCAGCTTAAAGTTTTTAAATTCTTCTATAGATTTGTGGTATGCAAAACTATAGGATAACACTAACAACGGGCTCCAATGACTACGAGACCTATGTTCATTTTATCAGATTACAAGGCCTGCATTTGCATGTACTTGCAGGCATGGATCCACCACAAACAGTCTCTTCAAGATGTTATTTTGTGGCGAAAAAAGAATATTCAAAAAGAGACCTTCATTAATTGGTTAGCATGGTGGAACCGCAGGCGTTCATTGAAAAATTCTTTGGCTGTGATTGCTTGTTCTCAGAGAATCAGGTGGGCATGTGTAAATATGTTTCTAAGCTTCTCCATAATGAAAAAGTCTGCATCAAGCCTCTGTATCTTTTGACCAGAAACATTGTTTTAGAACGTATGCAATAGCTTTAGTATTCTTTAGTGCACAATACATTTTTTAACATTTCCATCTTCCAAACCTTTTGTTTTTTAATGGTGCTGAATAATAAGGCCAAGTTATGCGGTCTTTTGGCTTAAATACCTTTGGCTTGTCAGGATTTTATTTGAGCTCATCCATGCATGGAGGGAGACCGCAAATATGAAAAAATATGTGCGAGTTTATGCAGTAAAAGCTTTGAAACTGTATGCTGTTCAGCTTTACAGGAAGTATGATGTTTTTCTTATACTGGCATATGGTTGATACTTTTCCCAATAATCATGCACAACATTTTACTCCTTTTGTTCTCCACAGTTAATTGAGGGAATAACATAACATATCCCCTTGTAAATGATTGCAGGTCATTTTGTGGATGGCAAACTTGGCATGTGAAAAAGACTTGCAAGGCAGATCGTGCAACCACCATGTATGGCTTTGGTGGTTATGAGTCTACACAGATCTTTTTGTCCTGATAGTTTTCATTCCATTATTCAGTAAAGTCCTCTATGTCAAGCTTTTACTTCATAATAGCTCATTGATGCTGAACAGAATGGGACAAATATCAGGCAACCAGTGCAAAAAGATACTCGTACGATGGAAGGATTGGGCACAATTGAAAAACTCAGAGAGGAAGGTAATAGCAGTACATACCTAGATTGTGAATATTTTTTCAGTGTTTTTTTTTTTCAATGAAAAGACCTCTATTAAGTATGATAACATACCCAAAGAGCAATGATCATGGCAGAAGTACATTATGCATAGCGTGGGAAAAAAACCGAGTAGGGAGAAAAACCTGCTCATCAAGAAGAGCTAGTAAAGCTCCAAGGTTGAGGCTGATTTTGATGTACAGAGTGACCATATTACCTAGGTTTTGTTGGTAATTCAAGAAAAAGTTGGAAACACAATCGCAAGGGAAACAAATGAATTCTCTCAAAGCCTACCAACGTTGACAGAGACACACTCCAGCTACAAACATTGATACCAAAAACGATTTTGCAATTTTAAGAAGATGAAAGAAAAGTTACAATGCAACTGTAGGAGACAAAACTAATAATTGTATTGAGCAAATCAACTAAAATACTGGCTCATCCTCACAGCGTTGTAGCCAGACTACAAAGGAAGCTATAAAGGCTGCAAATGGAAACAAGAAAAATTCCCCTCAATTGACTTTCATGTCAGCAGAGTGTCTCCTGGCATATATAAATAGGTCACCCCTGTGTAAGAAGGCTGCCCACTAACTAAACTGCCTTGGAAACTAGCCCGAAATTGCTCCTGTAATGTTGCCATAATGTGTGGGCACCTCTAGGTTTGATTTGACCAACAAATTGGATCAAATCCTCAATTGCCAGGTAGATTGCCACCTACCTTTGTCCAATCAATCCCTTACAACCATGTTGGGATGCCACGTAACTACCATGAACACCTCCTGTCAACCATAAACAAAAACATTGCATTCCTTGCATATCTGCAAACACCTACCAGGAAACAAGATGGAACTCAATGTGATCTTCCTTTTCAGTGAACTAGGGACATGACAAGCTCCATCAAAGTAAACTCCATGATTCGTTGTCGGCTCTGATACCACTGTTGGCAATTTAAGTAAAAGTTGGAAACGCAGTTGCAAAGGAAACGAATGAACTCTCTCAAATTCTACCAATCCTTGTACAAATGAGTTGTGAGGGTGGAGCTACTAAATGAGCATCCACACCAATGCAGAATGCAAAAAATGCAAAATGATAGTACTAAGTACAACATAGTCATGTCAATGGTCGACTACATAACAATCTCATCATCATCCTCCTCCTCATCATCCTCATCATCATCAACATCATCATGATCAGGACATCAGGGTGGATGGGGCAATGGAGGCATGAAATCGATAGAGTGTTATCGGCTGCTCACGAGTGTGGCCCAGGTGTGGCCCTATGATGTCTTCTGGTCATAGCTCTGCACCTAACAAGGGCTACAGTAACCCCTGTCGGCCGGCTCCGACTCTGAACAGAGAGGGGATATCCCCAAGTGTAATCTGCGCATCAATCCTCTGTCTGAGTTGTTGAGTCATTGGCTTTGGGTCATGATCATGTCGAGGCCTCGTATCAAGGGGGTCCATGTGATCTAGTAGGAAGAACTCTGTAATAGAGCTCTAAGATGGATCTGCCAAGGAAGAAGTCTGCTCATGTCTCTGTGATCGAAGTAGCCTCTCGCGGTGCCTGACTGCCTCATGAATGAAGGCCGCCAAGCATCTCTGGTCTGGATAGGAGAGGAATCGGGACAAAATCCTAGAGCTATCTTTGAAGAGGCAGTAGAAACGCCCTCGGATCTCATAGTAAACAGGACACCTAAAGATGAAGTGCTTCTCTGTCTCAACCTTTGTCACATAATGTGCATATGCGCCTCTCCGTGGGTAGGTCCTCTACTTTGCAGCTTTCAATACGAAGTCTATGTGAAGAGACCCAAAACTGCCCAATAGAGATCCTTGTGAGTAGGGTAAGTGAATCTTTGTGCATCCCCAAAAGGAAAAAAAGAAACTCATACAAGCCACAAATGACTGGGGCAAAGAATGCGCTAAGACCCTTACTGAGTACTATGCTTAAATAAAGAGCTCGACAGCTCAAGCAAAATCAAATACAAAACATGTCATATCATATCATGTACTATTTGAAAGTAGGAAGAGACCTAGAACTGGGACTAGAAATCAGAATCTGAAACCCAGCACTGTGGTGCCTCATCTATGAGTGGTGAAAATGTCTCTGTAGATCTGCGTCTGTCTGGTTTAGAGTGACCCTCATTCTCGGGCGGTCTCCTCTGAGGAAAGATGTGATAGGTCGGACCTCAATCGAGTGTGCTCTGGTGGCTCTCCGCGTCACGGGTTGCCGCTGCAGTCCTCTCTCGGCAATCCATATTGCTTGCATATCAGCTAGCTCCACCTCCTCCACCCTTTTGTGTCTTGGAGTTTACTCAAATGCTAGAAATCTGTGATATGCCGCTATCTGGTTAGCCTTTGTATCCTGTGGTTTGGTCCCCTCTTGCTTCTCCCTGATCTGTCATAGCAGGGTCTCCCTGTGTCAGTGCATCTCACATAGATAAAGCCCAATGCAGACCTGGTCATAGAAGTGGATCAGTCGCGATAGTGGGCCGAACCCACTTCGATACTGATAGAGACAGTGACAGCGCCGCCAGATTGAGCAGGCGTAGAGAAAGTGCTCCTCTCTCTCAATCACTCCTAACATGGATAGCATGCAGATCCGTTGCTCTTTGGGTATATGTGCTTCTCTCCATGTCTCAATCCTCAACTGATGGGATGAAACCCACATCTGCCCAATGGTGATCCTCAGTGCATGTGAGACTCCTCTATCCTCTAGATATTGGGGTCTAATGATGAATCCCTCCTTTGAGACTCTCAGAAAATGGTCAAAAAATGGTCACGGTAGAACTGGGTCTTGATGGGAGGCTCTTGATCTCCCCCCCAAGCTCAAGATGTGTGGAGCTGGAGGATTTCTAACCGTATGATACGGTTAATCTCATCTCATGGGATCGACTCAAGGGGTGCATTCATACTATACTAAAAGGGAGGGAGCCTATCCATCTGAATCCCATGTCTGGCAAACCATGTAGATATACGTGCATACCATGTGTCCGCCCCACTCTCAGCTAGTTGTCTGGATGACTCTAGAGCCAGCCTTGGTAGTCTCCACTGGGGAAAGTCCCATACTCTGTGAATGAATGTCACTGTATGGAAGATGGCATCAAACTGCAGTGGTGTGTCATGGCGAACTCTGTTGGTACTATCTCATGCGGGACTAAGGGCTTGCTCTGAATCATCCTAGATCCGATAGTCACTTGTAGCTACTTGAATCTCCTCCACTCTACTACTATTAGTAGGTCACATCCCCAGAAGGGTGCTGCATACATGGCAGTCGATCGCACTAGCATATCGAAGAGCCAGCACTTCGTCGGTGGATCTTGAAAGGGCGCCTGGATCTCCAATTGGGCTAGAGCACCTCGCCCCCGTGTGAGTTGTGCATGGGCTACATGTGTCATAGTGAAGAAGGGTCCTATGAAGACTGCTCTCAGATAGGTGTAGGACTGCACTATCTCCACTAGCTCATCTCGATAAGTGAAGCTAAGTCGACGGAGCATTGCATGTGACGTGTTGAAGACCATAACCTTGGTCTTCCCAAGGTTGTGAGTCTCAGGTATCTCTCTCTGCAGAACACCTCTAGGGCCACCAAATATGTCTGCAGTTCCTCTACTGAGGATGAGATAAGGACTATGTCATCGGCGTATAGCAATATCTGTATCATAAGATCAGCCAGTAGTGATCCTTTGCCTCCTAGGTGGTCTATGAAGGACGTGATCCCATCAATGTCAAGATCAAAGAGGGTCGGTGAGAGGGGGGCAGCCCTGCTTCACTCCGATCCTACTCTCGACCCAATCCGATAGACCACTTGGAGCGCGAACTTTGACTGTGACTGACTCATACAGGCTCATCACTCCTCCATATCACTATCTCTGGAATCTGTAGCTCCTGTAGTCTCTTGATCATGCGGGACTATGGGACAGTGTCAAAAGCCTTCCAAAAGTCTACAAAGCATGCGTAGACCTTCTGGTGTCTGGACTCCTCAAGGATAGCCCTCAGAGTGAAAATGTGATCTAGGGTAGAGTGTTGTCTCCAGAATCCTTTTTGCCCTAGTGCCCACTATCCTCAAGCCTCTGTGTGGCTATTGAGCTCCCTCTCTAAATCTGATCCATAAATCTTGTCTAGAGTATGGTGAATCATGAGGTTACGGTAGTTCCCAGTCTCCATAGGGTCTTCGACTTTGTGTATCGGTACAATAGTGGTAGTGCTCCATGCAGGTGGGAAACCATGGCGCACAGCTCGATTGAACATCTATGCTAGGACCGAAGCTAGGACCTCCTGTTTATGTGCAAAGTGCTCAGTCCATAGTCCCTCATGGTCCTCCATATCACTATCTCTGGAATCTGTAGCTCATGTAGTCTCCTGATCATGCGGGACCGTGGGACAGTGTCAAAAGCCTTCCAAAAGTCTACAAAGCATGCGTAGGCCTTCTGGTGTTTGGACTCCTCAATGATAGCCCTCAGAGTGAAAATGTGATCTAGGGTAGATTGTTGTCTCCAGAATCCTTTTTGCCCTAGTGCCCACTATCCTCGAGCCTCTGTGTGGATGTTGAGCTCCCTCTCTAAATCAGATCCATAAATCTTGTCCAGAGTATGGCAAATCATGAGGTTATGGTAGTTCCCAGTCTCCAGAGGGTCTTCGACTTTGTGTATCGGTACAATAGTGGTAGTGCTCCATGCAGGTGGAAAACCATGGCACACAGCTCGATTGAACATCTGTGCTAGGACCGAAGCTAGGACCTCCTGTCCATGTGCAAAGTGCTCAGTCCATAGTCCCTCATGGTCATGCACTCTCCGATTGTGTAATTTGCAAAGTGCAGCCCATACATTCTGTGTGGTGAACAAGTGGCAAGTAGTGGGCCTGAGCATAGTGGACATATCTGGTGGTGTCTGCATTTGGGCATCATAGAGGGAACATGCATACGTGTGCCACATATTTGGATTGGTGATGGGAATAGGTGGCTTCCCCTCTGATAGAAATCCCCATCTTGTGGTCAGGTCTTCTCCTTGAAAAGATCTAACAATCTTGTCCATCCTATGTGTGAGGAAGGCCCATCTCTTACGACGTGTCAATCGTTGAAAAATCATATGTGTCTTAGGTGGTGTCAAATGGCCACTCCTGTGTCAAGTTGGCTCTCCCCCCTCTACACTCGTCGTCGAACCAAGGGTTATGGTGCATCTTCACGTCTTGGACCCGCATGGGTCGGGTCATGGGAAATGATATGGTAGCAACATCCTGTACCACAGAGACAAGGGTGTCAGAGGCGCTAGCGAGGTCCACATCTTCTCCAAGTAGTGTCGGGAGCTCCCTGGCCAGGTGACACACATATATTGGATCAAGGCCACGATCAAAGTGGATCTAGATGCGTGTAAGCATGGGGGGGCTCTCCCTATGGCTAGCATTGTGGCAAAGATATGGAAGGCCAAGTATGAGTGGTCAGGGGGGGTATGACAAAGTCATGTATCCGTGAGACAAAAGCTAGTGGGCCTAGTAAATAGTCCACTATACTAGACCCACCGCCATGTGGGAAGCAGGTGAGTCCTCCAGATGATGGCCATCTTTGAAGACCATTATAAATTATACGGTTGTGGACTACCCCTAGCTCAAGCAGATGCGGTCCATATCCTGTCACTTATGGGGCATCTATAGAGAGCCTCAATATCCCGAGCTTTGCTGCATCTAGCTTTGGGACTATATGGGAAGTCAAGCATGCCTACCTGCTTATTTCCAATCCGGGCATTGAAATCCCCCAATAGGAGGGTGTCTCCTTGTTTGGAGAACTCTGTGATGTCATCCTGGATCGGCTCATATGGGCTGTGTCCATCTGTAGTGACCTCTTGTGCATAGGATGATGTGTCTAGAGGAAAGTAGCACACTGTAATGACTTATATCCACATGTGTCGTACAGCTCCTCTCTCCGAACCACAAATATGAGTGGTCTCAAGTGTGACTTGAAAAGGACAGCCACCCCCCGGAGCCTCGTACTCCGCTTTTTCTCCTCAAGTCCCTCCTGTGAGCTGAGTCCCATGTGTATCCTGTTACTGTGGGCAGCCCTCTCTCTGGGCTCTCATGTGTCTCAATGTAGAAGATCATATCTCTATTATTGTATGTCTCTGAGAGACCTCCCGGGTCACAGACCATAATGTGCCATTACAATTCCATACTGCTATTTTCAATCTGGTGTATGCACATATCCCATGAGCTCGACACCATCATAATTCCCCCTCTTCCTCCTCTTCCTTCTCTTCCTTGTCTCCTCTTTCTCGGATGATCACCCTACCATCCCTATGTACAGCCCATTTCCCTGCTTCTCTTGCTGCCACTACTCGTACCATCCCTTCCCGTCAGTGCTCTTATTATAGAAGTGTGAGGTCATCATCCAGGTAGATCTTGGTTCCCTTCAAAGTCGCTCTCGCACTCACGAGGGTCTTCCTATCCATGGCTGTCCAGAACTTTAGCACTAGTGGCTTAGTAAGTGACTCAAGTTTACCCACCCTCCAGATTGTCTGACCTCCATTTTGGTGAACAGCATCTTGGCATCTCCCATTGGTAGGCCCCTCACCAAGACATTTAGCGCTTTGCTGGTCCTTCTCTTTTCCTACTCAAGTGCCTCTGAGATGAATTCTTTCTTTGGGGCTATTTAGAGAGAGAGAGAGAGAGAGAGAGAGAGAGAGTCCATTAAAGTCTTCGAAAGACCAAAAAGGATCCAGGAGACTAAAAGAAGATGACACAATGAGATGATGCCAGATGGGTGGAGCCACTAAACAGGCATCAACACCCAAGACGAATACAAAAGGAAAAATTGTCAGTACATAAAAAGAAATCTCTCTAAGGGGAAACCACACGAGAGTGTCAACACTAGGAGGGGAGCATCAACGTGTGAAGCTGAAATGGTTGGCAAAGAGGGCACTGGCAATTGTCGACATGTACAGCCCAATGTAGTCTCCTTGTTGTAACCATGTAGCAAACAAGTGCCATAGTCAATCCAGTGGGCCATGCATCTAGTCTAGTGAGCATGGAGGGAAGGTTCCCTAGCATGATTTGTGCCTCAATACGCTGACGAGTCTAGCATGTCTCTGACTTTGATTCGGGTTCTCGTAGCCATCACCTCTGTACGTTCTACTGGTCAATAATGTTTGGCTGGAAAAACTTGGTGATCATGTTTTGAGCAGAATCTGGCTGTGTGTCATGATCTCCCCTACATGCCCTGATCGCCAAAGCTATCTCTGCACAGGCAGTAATACCAACCTTTAATCTCGTAGTACACCGGGCAATTGAAAGCAAAAATCTCCTCTAACTTAATCTCTTGTGCAGACGTGACCCTCTTTCGATATGTGCTCTGCTTGACCACTCTATATACAGAGACGACGTGAGGAGACCCGTAACTGTCCAATCAAAATCCTCTTGGAGGGGGGGAGGTGGATCCGCGTGTATCCTAGTGGGTCGATGAATCCCTCTTGTGAAATCCATAGGCAATGGTCTCTGTAGAAACTGAGATTCACAAGGAGCCAACAAAGTCCTGAATGTATGTAACTGTAGGAGATCCTCTCGGATGACCTGGTTCACCTCGTGATATGACAAGGGATAGAGGGGCCTCAACACTATATTGGAAGGGAGGCAGCCTATCAAAATGGAGCCCAAGACTCTCAAACCATCTGCAAGTACGTGCACACGAACACCTCTGGTCACCCTCTGCTTCCAGTGCCATGGAGGAGGATAAAGCCAACTAAAGAATTCTACATCTCTCTGTGATGCAATATCCATACTATTGAATGCGGAAGAGATAAGTGATGACCTGGAATGTTGCAGATGTAGTGGGGCTGCCCCAAACTTAGCCAGAACTATCTGATACAAAAGGCTTACTGTATGGATCCATGAAAGCATGAGAACTTGAAGCCTCTTAACTCGAGCCCACAATGAGGGCTGTTATACATACTTGTGGGTCAAACCAGACAAACGAAGAGAATTGTCTCGGTATGAGGTCCTAGAAGTGACAATGAAAGCACTGTCTCTTGAGAATGGCCAGCGCAGCATACCCCTTGCTCAGTGGAGCCAGTAGTGATGGTTGCATCTTAAAAATCGAGCTGGACAACAGGACCCCTTGGTATGTGTAGGATGAAGCTACCTCCAATGGCAACCCATCCAAGGTAAAGTACTCTTGGTGCATGGCTGCCTGTGATGTGTTGAGAT
The DNA here is from genome assembly GCF_047967505.1 of Dipteris shenzhenensis. Lineage (NCBI taxonomy): Eukaryota > Viridiplantae > Streptophyta > Polypodiopsida > Gleicheniales > Dipteridaceae > Dipteris > Dipteris shenzhenensis. Next base: position 8,919,568 of record NC_141605.1, read on the forward strand.
CATGATCTTGATGGGTTGAAGAGAGAGAGTAAGAGAGAAAGAAAGGAAGAACGATGTATTAATGTCTTCAGGAGGCCTTGCGGGCCTATGAGACAAAGTACAAGACCAAAAGTAACTCATACAAGCCACTAAGGGCTGAATCAAAGGGATCACTAGGGCCCTTGTTGAAAGGTAAAGTGCTAAACTAGTGAGCAAAATAGCAAAGTGGCAAATAGCACAATAGTATCAGGTGCTCAGAGCTAGTGCTTCGAGTACATGCAGAGGCTCCATATATCCAAGCACCTTGGTGGCTCTCTGATAGGATACGAGGAGCTCTCGTATCTATGTTTGTCGAGCTCTCTCGGGGTGTCGGAGGGCATGGGCTCCTCTATCTCGACCTCTCCTATTGGGCATAGCATGCAGATCCTCTGCTCTCTGGGTATGCATGCAACTCTCCCTGCCTCAATCCTCAACTACTGTGATGAGACTCGCAACTATCTGATGGCGATCCTCAGTGCATGTGAGACTCTCCTATCCTCAAGTTACTGCGGTTTGATGACGAGGCCATAGTCCGAAACCCTTATAAAGTGGTCATGGTAGAACTTGAGCTTGGTGGGGAACTCCTGGTCTCCCCCCCAAGCTCGAGATGTATGAAGATGGAGGAGGTCCAACCGTATGATACGGTTGATGTCATCTCATGGGATTATCTCGGGTGGTGCATCCATGCTGTACTGAAAGGGGGGAAGTCTATCCATTTGAATGTTGTGGCTACCAAACCATGTGGTTATCCATGCATACCATGTCGTATCAACACCACTCTCTTCTAGTCGCGTGGAAGACTCTAGTGCTAGCCTCATTAATCTCCCCTGGGGTAAGGCCCAGACCCAGTGGGGAATGTCATTGTTTGAAAGATGGCATCAACCTGGAGAGGGGTCATGGCGAACTCTACCTTTATAGTTTGATGGGGGCCCGAGGGCTTACTCAGAATCATCCTAGATCCCATAGTCACCTGTAGCCTCTCAAATCTCTTCCACTCTATTGCGCTGAAATGTCACTCCTCAGAAAGGTGTTGCATACATGGCAGTCGGTCTCACCAAGGTGTCAAAAATCCAATCCTCCGTTGAAGGGTCTTGGAAGTATGCCTGGAAGCACTGCCTCTCTAGTAAGGCCAACGCACCCCGCCCTTGGGTGAGTCATGCTGTAGCTGCATGGGTCATCGTGAAAACTGGTCCGGTGAACACTGCTCCTAAAAATGTGTAATACTGCACTATCTCCATTGGCTCATTTCGCTACGTGAAACTATGTTGACGGGACATTGTTCGCGAGGTGTTGAAGATCATAACTATGGTACCATAATAGTGTATCTCTATCCGTTGCATCTCAATCAGATATGGTCCAAATGCAGATATGCTCGCGAGGTGTTGAAGATCGTAACTATGGTACCATAATAGTGTATCTCTATGCCGTTGCATCTCAATCAATTGGAGCCAAATGCAGATTTGGTCCTAGAAGTGGACCGGTCGTGAGAGTGGACCAAATCCATGCCCCTCCCAAAAGAAACAGTGGTATCAACCTTGGATCTGGTAGTAGGCTAGGCAGGCGCATAAGAAATGCCTCTCTATCTCAATCTCCCCCAATGTGCATATCTTGCAAATCCGCTGCTCTCTAGGTATACCTGCAGCTCTACCTACCTCAATCCCTAGTTGATGTGATGAAACCCGCATATGTCCGATGGCAATCCTCAATGCTTGTGAGACCCCTTTGTCCTCAAGGTACTAGGGTTTGATAATGAGTCCATCCTCCGATATCCTCAAGAAGTGGCCGTTGTGATACAATTGGATCTTGGTAGGGAGGAGGTCTAACCGTATGGTACAGTTAATCTTATCTTGAGGGATTGACTCGGACGGTGCATCCATGCTGTACTAGAAGGGGGGAAGCTAGTCCATCTGGATACCGTGACTAGCAAACCTTGTGGATACACGTGCATACCAAACCGTTTTGGCCCCACTCTCTGCTAAATGTGTGGATGACTACTGCTAGCCTGGGTAATCTCTAGGGAGGTAAGGCCCATATCTATGGAGGAAGGTCACTATCTGGAAAAGGGCATCAACCTAGAGAGAGAGAGAGAGAGAGAGAGGCTTATTGATGTCTTCAGAAAAAGAAAATGGCCTATTAGACAAAGTACAATGCATGAAATACCAAAAAGAGAGAGAGAGAGTTTCAAAAACCAAATCCTTTTTACAAAGTCCAAAAATAAATGTTTAGACCCGACCGTTTCTCTTGTTGTGGTTATGTAATTATGTGGTTTTTGTTTTATGCATAGAAATTGGCATGCTTCAAATTGAGCTGTTTCAAGATGCATGATCATAATCTAGATGGGCAAAATAGCTGAACTCTTTACTTCAGCCAAATTTAAATTTATATCTGAAATCATTTATGGCTTCCAGAAAGTTAAAGGCATTGAAGACTATCACAAACATCGTAAAAAATTTCAGCATTGGCAGATGTGGTGCCAGCAGTTTGCATATCAGGTGTGCATATCTTTGCAAAATATGCATAAAAAGCTCATTTCTCATAAGGGTTTCTAGGTGTTTCTTTGTCAAAGGATCACATACATTGTTTGAATTTTCTTTGTTGAAGATTCATTTGGGGTTTTTGTGTCATATAGACAGTTATAACCCAGTGTTGCGCTCGTAGAGACCGAAAAGTTGCAGTTCTGATACTGAGAGCTTTACAGACTCTGGCAGAAGTCAGTGCATTTTCATTCTGTGTATTGTTTTTAAAATCTGAATAAAGTTTTCAACCACCAAACATGAAAATGGGACTTAGTGTTTGGATGGATATTTTCTTTTTACCAGGAATCACTAGAAAGGAAAAATTGCTTCGGTGATTCCTTGTCCTGTGGACAAGATGAACAATGTTTGCTGCAGAAAACGAAAATTCACAATATCTCACCATACATTCAAGCAGGTGTTGATGTTGAATTATTTAGGCAAAACAGGTACTTTAAGCTTTGATTCTCTGATTCAACAAATGAGTTCTTGGCTCTTAGTCTTCTTTAGTTTGAAAATTCTAATGAAGGAGTTTAGCACACTTCTTTTTAACAAAGTTTCTAGTGCAGAATTTGTATATTTACATCAGATTCAATTAATAAATATGACTTTATGTCTGGCTACATATCTAACTTTTGTTGGCTAGTAAACTGAAGTGAGAGTACATGAAGATTTGTAGGATGCCATGTCAATCTAAACACAATTTACTCCGCTTAATTCTCTTAAGCTGTGTCACTCATGATTTCTATGCTGTATCTAACACCATTAGACTTATAATATTTTTAGTTTAAGAAAACAATTCCTTACAGATACATTTGGAAGCTCTTCTAAACTTTACCTCAATTCCAGGGTGGTGGTGGTGAACCAAGTATTGCTGGTCATGGCATGGTTTGTTCCTTTCCTCCTCCTTCCAGTTCCTTCAGTCCAAAGGTGGCAGCCCCAAAACTTGGTAAGGACTAGTGATGAGGAAGGACACTTCAACCTGGGGGCCTGATTTTAGTTTTACTTGGATCCAAAGGGGTGTTTCTATCCGATACTTGGGCTGCCAGGTCGGAGTGGGCATCTCTCCTTCACAACAATTCGCCCGTGTGGTGCTGGAGATGTATTGAAGCTCAACCAAACTTGACCTCAATTCTAGGGTGGTGGTGGTCAACCAAGTATTGCTGGTCATGACATGGTTTGTTCCTTTCCTCCTTCCAGTTCCTTCAGTCCAAAGGCGGCAGCCCCAAAACTTTGTAAGGACTAATGATGAGGAAGGACACTTCAACCTGGGGGGCTGATTTTAGTTTTACTTGGATCTGGAGCGGTGTTTCTATCCAATACTTGCGCTGCCAGGTCAGTGTGGGCATCTCTCCTTCACAACAATTCGCCCCTGTGCTGGAGAGTGTATTGAAGCTCAACCAAACTTGACCTCAATTCCAGGTATTGCAAGTCATGGCATGGTTTGTTCCTTCTTATTGGTGCCACTCTAGGAATTGCATCACTCAGCTCAAAAGACCTCTAATCCTACCTGAGTGGGAATGTGGCCTCAATATAATAGATTAAGACTTGTAGAGCAGAGCTTAATAATGCAAGCTGGTTGTCAAAGGACTCTTAAGTATTTACAATGGGCTCCTAGGCAGTGGGATTGGCACGGAGAGAAGAGGCTCCCCTTCTATTGATTCATGGTTAGTAATGCTAGGATATTTCAGCTCAGCCTTAAAGGCTGAAAGCCCACCAGAACTCCTTATTGTGAGGATTTTCAGATTTCTATAGATCTACGTAAGTCCTTTTGGAGGAGACAATTAAAATCCCACAAGAATAGAAAATTCACTCTTTTCTTTTGGCCTTCTTTTCATGAGGGATTGCTCTGAACCAATCAAGGTCAAGGTTTGGTACAGTAGTCATCGCCTCTCTGTAGATGAGTCTATCCAACATTGCTTATGGGACTAGTCGTAGACATGCGAAGATTCATTCAGAGCACCTTCATGCGGTCTCCTTTTGTCATGACCTGAGGAGCGGCAACATGGCTTTCTCTTTCAGGGCCTCCGGTGTTAAGCGTGACTCTTCTTGAGCTCTTTCAGCTCGACCACATTTGGTTGTCATGTTATCAGGACCTATTCTTTGCTTGACCTGCGCATGCATTCGTGGAGACTTCACGGGGGATTTTGGAAATCTCGTTGTACACGGGTTTTGTTTTGGATGGTTCCCAGGTCCAACCTGCACATACATTGGCTAGTATCTAGACAGACATTGTACACACCTTGGTAGCCATTTGGGGTACCTCGCAAAAGGATAGGCCCTCTCATAGCTAGAGGCGCCACCTAGAGTGTTCTTGTCTGTTGATGGTCCAAATCCGCCCAAGCAACAAACTGCTCTTACTCTCTACCACTTCACGGTGTCTAAGATCCCATTTCCCCTTGCGTCTCTACTCCCTTGCTATGAATCCATCTAGAGTAATCCACTTAAGCCCAAATTGAAGGAAGGCTCATTGCTAGCTAGACGACTTTGAGAGGAGAACTACCCAAACCAGCACAAAGGGTTTTGGAGTCCGTTCAAGGTTGCCTTGCCATGCCTCGAGGATGGCCACCTTGATCTCCTTGCATCTTGCTTGCCAGCCCCTCTTAGGTGGGCAAAAGAGCTCAACATCTCCTTGGGATCTTGTTTAAGCCACTCTCCCATTCTTCCCATCGTGTGCTGCTCTAGCTCTTGATCGGACATTTGGGTGCCAAATCAAGGACTGTCGCTTGAACTTATCTTTGCTCTAGGGGTCGGTTTGACGAGGTTGTCTAAGAGATGCCACCACATCTCATCAATCTCTGCATTAGCGAGCGGTGATGCTTTCTTTGTGACAGAGGGGCTGCCATCAAGATCCATGTGGTTAGTATCTATTGCCAGAGTAGACTTAGAGCAGCCTGGAGCTAGACCACTAACAATAAGCTTCCCAAACATGACTCTGCTCTACATTTTTGCATCAATGAGACCAGGGGCCCCTTTGCCTAGGTGAACCATTGTTTTCTAGGTGACCTTGGATCGAGTATTTCATAAGCTGTTTGAGCTTGCCAAGAAATAAAGTGCATCAAGAGAATGAAAGCACTAGCATGAGGGAATGAACCACCTACCAAAGAGAGACTGGCCGACATCCCATAGAGGAGCTTGCGCTAACAAACACTGTAGAACTGGGGAAACTATTGCTTTAATGAAATATCCAATCCCACTTGAAAACCCAACTATCTTTGTCACCAAATTGGTACTTCTCCCAAGACATAAAGAGGAATCTTTATTGCATTGACGGTGGTCAAGAAAGTTGACTTTGGTTAACTACAATAAGCTTTGTTTTACTTTTGCTTTGCATTGGTAAAAGAGAACTGTGGACATGTGACATGTCCACAAGGACTAGGATTAGTCCAAGATTATAATGCATGCATTTGTCTAACCTCTAATGGGAAGGCACCCCACATGGGGGAAAAGCGCTTTAATGATGGAGACAAGACATTAAAGCTAGCTTTATGTAAAAAGTAGCCTCAAAAGCAAGTCTAGATTTTGTAAAAGCACAAGCTAGGCCAAGTCTATAAAAGAAGGGCCTCAAGGCTCCTAGATGGATGGAAGAGTTGTACTCAGCTTCATGCTCTTCTCAAAGCCAGTTGTACAAAGTATTCTCTATTGCAATAAAGACCTTTGGGGGGGTCCAGCCCTTATTTTTGGGCCCTAGTGTTGTGCGTGCTGCATCTCCTTCTTCTCTCCCTCTATTCTATCACGAAGAATCTTTTAGGTAAGTGCTGCAATTCTGATTTTCATATTTCAGTTTGTGTTCTTCTATTTTTCTTGCGAAGTTCTTGTGAAATATTGCAAACATATTGTGTGGAAGTGTTTGCTACTTGTGACAATCTCATTGTTTGCCCTTAGCAAATCTAGTGGAAGCTAAGATTAGTGCCCCATCACTAGAGCTTCTTAGAGCCTTGCTAGAACTGACTGACTTATTTCAATTGATATTTGTTTCCGAAGTACACCTCCAAGAAGACCGAACCCTTTCTAGGCTCTTGATTAAGTCCTCTACGAACATTTGTGAGCATAGTAGCTCCAAATTTGAAGGCACATATCCACCAAGCTAGTTGATTGAGAATGAAGTAACCTAGTGTCTTTGCCACGAAAATAAATAGGAAGGGGGCTAGAGGGCAGCCCAGTTGCACTGAGCAAGAGAGTAAGAAAGCCTCCCCATGTGTCCCCCTTAGAGAACTTGACTGGAGCTGCTTGCATGGAGGACAGAAATCCACCATAGGCACTAGTTTGAGAATCCCAATCTCCACATGGTGCCCTCCAAGAAATCCTAGTCCACCACAATGATCATAACCCGCAAACTATGCCTTGTAATCTCCTCTGTCAAATGCTATGCATGACTGTTGAACCCAATTCTTGCTTCTAATTGCTCTCAAATGTAGATACAATGCATTTTGTCTTATTATAGCTGATTCTAGCTTTGCTTTCAAGTTTTCCAAATCCTTCATTAGCTCTTGTTCAAACGCTAGAGCGGAGATCGTGCTGACCTAAGGACCGTGGTTTGAAAGAATTGCCATGCATCTTGTCTCCATGCTACACCCATCTCACTCTGGAGGAGTGATAGAAGTACTTTGAGCATTGGATCTCCATCACACGTCTAACTTCACACTCTCATATGTGTTTGCCAGCTACCATTTGAGAGGTCGGTTCACACTCCCCTATGTTGCTCAATGGATGCTATGTCCCTCCTAAGTGCCCTTTAGCTCTCTTAAAGTGCTTTCCTATGCTATAGTGTGAGGGACTCGAGCTTTGTGTTGCTTCACTAAATGGCATTATCTGCCCAATAGACCAAACCACCCTATGAGGGTGTCACATTCACTGGCCAAATCTGGGTAATGGTCTACTGGACTTCCTCATCGAACAATGCATTTGGAATCCTCACTTGTTTTTGGAGAATTGTTGTGGTTGTTCCAAATGTAATACAATAGGGGAGTGGTCAGGCATCATTGTGCTAGGCAAAATGCCAACTGAATGCTTTCTATGGCTAGTCGCCGTGGTAAACTTTGTCTAGCCTCTCTCAAAGCCCATCGTGTTGGCAATGCTTGAAAGAGAAACTGGGACTCCTTAGAGAACACATCTTCTCACCAATCCTAATGGTAAAGATAAATTGCTCCCACATGCCTTGCTCCAAGGAAGGCATGGCATCGAAGGCAGCCCCCTAGAGCTTGTCCTCCCCTTGAACTCCAAGTTATTGAAGTACCCTCTAGCAATCCACAAAATGTCTCCAAAAGGATGCTCTCTGCTATCAATAGGCAGGTGTGAATGTTGAAGATCCCTATTCGACTATCCCCAAATCTCTAGTCCCATCTACATTGTGTGTCCCCTTATCATATACTTCCAGTGCTAATCCCGCTAAGATGCAAACCCCCTGCTGTGTCCACTGTCAAGGACCAAATATCAGAGCCTTCTTGGAAGAAGTCACTTCCATTTACAGATGTCCATGGCTAAGAATATGTGCTCCTAAAACATATGAATATCCATCGACTACCCCACAAGGGCCCTCTACAACTACTTCCACCATAATATCAGGTGTCGCTACTATTTTACATGCTTGATTATGGACATTATGGATGTTTTGACTCACTAGCCTTCAACTCATGTAGATGATGGGTGGGTAGCGAATAATTACCGTAAGTTTATGTGGCCACTTCTAAGTGAACTTTGCTATTGGATTAGATGGGCAGTAGTCCAAAGCCACCATGCAAGGAGCATCATGGCTCTAGGCCCACACCTTGAGGGCCCAAGACATTAGGAAAAAGTTTTCAGCTCATACCCTATCTGCCCAATGGTTCAAGCACCAATGTGATGCCTGGTTAAGCTTCTTGCTCCGCTCTAAACATATCGTTTTCAACCCACAACCACAACCGTGACTAAAAAGTGGTGCATTGACCATGTGCTAGACACCCACGGGTTCTCAACTTGTATGTCCCAAAACAAAACCCCATCATCTCCATCATTTTGGAGTCCGTAGGGAGGACAAGATTGTGGTTTAGTATGTGTGATTCAGTATAAGTTCTAGTGGTTTTGTTTTGTTTTAATGACATCATCTATGATGTCAATGTACTTGTGTTTGATATCATCAGTAGTGATGTCAAGTGTGTGTTGAATGAGTCGTAAGAGAAGTCTCATTTGCCTATGGAAGAGGCATGTACCTATGGATTATAATCATCAATGTGAGACTATGAGTTGTTGCCTCGGTCTTACTATTCTTTGCTAAACCATGCCTTTTCAAGCATGGTATCGAAGTGATGGGATTACATGATCCACTTGGACCAATGCCACACTTAGCCCAACAATCATGTCTGCTATGTTGATACGTCTACAACTATGCTGGTATCAGAGCGATGGGGATTACATGATCCACTTGGACCAATGCCACACTTGGCCTTGTAATCCATTTTCCTCCTACCTGCCATACTGATACGATTACAACTATTTTCTGTTAAAGGACGCCTCATCATTAACACAAGTGCAATTGGCTTCCTCTTCACTCAGGCCAGCAATAGAGTTCTGTTCTCAAGACGTTTTGCTCAAGCCACCTTGTTCCAAGAGGGGCAGGGGGAGGTGAAAGGTCAGGTAGGGGGTGTTGTGAAGGAGTGAAGAAGGAAGTCGAGACTGGGCGGATGGTGATGGCAGTGATCAGGATGGTAGGATGGAGGAATCTTTGGCGTTGGCCCTAAAACTACCTAAATTTGTGTTGGTGGAATCTTTCTGTGTCCTAAGGCACCACCATTGGTGGAAGATTGAAGAAATCCTCCCTCTCTATAGAAACTCGACCCTTGGATGAGGCACCTCCAGTTGCCATCTCTATGGAGAGGACTCTTGTTGAGGTCCCATCCTCGATTGTTGCTGCTTGTGGCTCCGCTCTTTTGGTTCTTTGTCGTGTGCTTGCTGACTTTCTTCCCTTTCACTGTGGTCTAAAATCCCTCCAAGGGGAGAGCCAAGGGATTCATGATGGAGGTGGTTGTGGCTCTCAAGTGGGTAATGGGCTGCCTCCCTTAACCGTTCTCTTGATTATGGTCTGCGAGGCCCTAGGGGCAAGAGGAGAAATGGCTTATCAAGCATGGGCAGCAGGCCCTGGCTAGTGGCCCATCTATCTGCAACGTAGATAGTGCCTTGGTAGTAGACATGGGCACCTCCCACTAGGGTCTCTAGAAGTGCCTCCTCTAGTAGGGTATCTGGGTTATAAACAAATCAATCGCACTTTATGGACTCTGTCATCTAAGGGGGTCGATGTTTCGAGTATAGTGCCAAAATAAGTCCCAATAGAAGACAAAATAGATTTGTACTTCTTGGAAAGTCCTAAGAAGGGTAGCTCAATGGAATATATTGCTACGTGATGCGTTGCCTCCATTTGAACCATTGTGAAGCCAAATGACATCCAAGGTACACTGGGATTTGCTCCACCAGGCCTGAGTAGTATTCCAAGGAGCTAAAAGCTGGAGCAGAAACCCCCCTTCCCCTAGATGATGAAGTCCCATAGATGTGGTCAACTTCTAGGAATAAAATCGCTTGGACCCAATCTCAAATTTGTTGCCGCCACATCCATCAATGCGCTCCACCATGGCTTGATCATAAAGGGAGAGAATACCTTCTATATTTGTTGTTTGTCCTCTAGGGAGAGGGAGATCTGAATGGCTGTGGGTGTTGAGGATGCTACCATGTGATCCTCTCTTGGCCTCTCTTGGCCAGACCAAAAGGTCACCTACCCCTTTGTCAAACAAATATGCCTTTTGTAGTAGGGTAGCATATTATGTGACACGAATGGCCACTATTGAAAATAGCATCAACAATTAACGTATAAGCTCAACAAAAATTACCACTACATCATTTGGTAATCCAGACATTCAAATTCTTATAGAACTCAACAAAAGCATTCCCAAAGATTTTATAAACTATTGGAACTAATTTAAATCACTGGTTTGATTAGTTGCAAATAGAATTAAACAAAACATTTATGATTTGGATACAAATATGGATCTTCAGAGATACCCTTACCATCCACTGAATTCAATATGAACACCAAAACCACCTTATTAAAAAGATAAGCAAAGAAGAAGAATAAGAAATTAGGGATGCCCAAGCTTTTCTTCGATTGCATTGTCTGTGAAGACACACATTAAGTCCACTATCAAGTCTTGCAAGACTTCAAAGGCATCTTGGGATAGAGTGAAAAATATGTGGAATGTGAAGAATGAAGCAAGAAGCATTGCTTTGAATAATAAGCTCAATGACTTGTCCATGCAGGAAGGTCAAACTATTTCAGCTCATATTGCAAAGATTACTGACACTCGGGATGAGCTCGCAGCTATTGATGAGGATATAGAAGATAATAAATTGGTCTCTATACTCTCAATAGTCTGGCACCCTCATATGATATGTTTATTAATTTCTTGACTATTATGCTCAGGGCTCCTCCACTCATATTTTAGGAGTTAGTTGGCTTGCTCTTACAGAAAGAAATGTGGACTTCCAATTCAGCCCGTTCGAGTGAGCAAGCACTTGCCACTCATGGAAAGGGTAAATTTCAGAAAAATACCAGCCATGTTTATTTGCCCAAGAAGGAGGGAAATGCAAACACAAATGCAGGGAATGCAAATAAAAGGTGCAAAGGTGAAAAAGGCACATGCAATTATTGCAAGAAGTTTGGTCATTACATTGCAAAGTGCCAGAAAAGGATTGCCAATGAGAAAAAGAGGCAAGGCACAAGTAGTAATTATGTGGCACCAGCTGAAAATGCCGATGCTTCACCATCTCATGCATACTTTGCATAAGAGGGAAAGGATTATGTATTTACTGCATTTCAAGACAGCTTTGGTGTCAAGGGGGATTTAGTTGCACATGATGCTTCTCTTGCTTCATCTGGGGATTCTTGACTTGCTGCCATCGATACTTGGTTTCTAGATAGTGGTGCATCGAAGCACATGACTCACAGGAAAGAGTAGTTTAAAGAAATCAAACCTGTTCATGGCAGACAGGTTACTTGTGCCAATGATGCCACTTAGGACATCACAGGAGTGGGAGATGTTCCCATCGTTCTGGATTCAAGAAAGAAAATGTATATCCATGATGTCTGGTATGATCCTGACTTGAGGAGAAATCTTGTTTCTGTTCCATCCATGGCTCATGATTAGCACATGCTTGTGGAAATCTAGGATGATCAATACAGGATCAAGGATCCAAAGAAAGGGTATGAGATTGTGGCTACAGGTTCTTATGAGGCCAGTATGGGTCCTTACAAGTTTGATGCTCAGGCCTATAATGAGCATGCTATGGCTCTCTCTTCTTCTACTCAAGGTGATTTATGACATGCCAGGTTTGGTCATGCACATCACAGAGATTTGGCATATTTGCATAATCATAGTATTATTGAAGGATTGCCAAAATTACAGCAGCCCGTGTCTGAAGCTTGTGCTCTTGGAAAGTTGCATCACTTACCGTTACAAAAGGATGGTCAGGTTCAGTAAGAGCACAACTGGTCTTGTAGATGTGCATAGTGATGTTTGTGGACCAATGAATGTCGCAACCCATAGAGGGTATCGGTATTTTGTAACATTCATTGATGGTTATTCAAGGTTCACCTGGCTCTTTCTCATGAAAAGCAAATCTGAAGTGTTCAACTGGTTTAAGGAGTTCAAAGCATTGGTTGAGAACCAAACCAATTCCAGAATTGGAACACTTAATTCCGACAATAGGAAAGAGTATACTTCACATGCTTTTGAGGGATACTTGAAAGAGCATGGGATAAAGCATAAAAAAACAGTGCCATAAACACTTCATTATAATCCGATTGCAGAGAGGAAGAATAGGACTCTCATGGAGATGACACAATGTATGCTGAAATCTAAGATAATGTCAGAGGCATTTTGGGATGAAGCAATTGTTACATCCACATATATTCAGAATCGCTGCCCTACTCAAGCATTGGTTGACAGGACACCTTTTGAAGCATGTTATTGGTACAAGCCCAAGGTGAATCATTTCATAGTCTTTGGGTTTGTTGCATATGCTCTGGTATGAACTGAAAATGGATCCACGCTTGATGATAAAAGTATTAAATGCATCTTTGCGGGGTATAGAACTGAAAGCCGACGCTTTAGGATTTAGGATCCAGCCATAAGGAAAGTAATCATAAGTAGGGATGTTTAGATTGTAGAGCATGATAGCAGTAGCCCATGAGTGAGGAGTTGCCTTCATATGATGATACACCTCTAGACATCATTTAGTTTGAGGATGATGCTGATTTGGGTTCTCCAGTTGATGTTCCCTCTACCTCTTAGTAGACTCAGGCAGGGTTGCCACATGTTGAGGGTTCTTTTCCCTCAAATGTTTCAAATTTACAGCCACCTCATGGGGAGAGATAGCCAAATATTGGGAAGTATCATTAGCGCCGTGCAAAGGATGTTACTCCAGATGCTTGCTGCGTTTTATGATTGGTTTGTTTACCAGATGGATGTCAAGACCGCCTTGCTCAACGGGGATCAAGGAGGAGGTCTATCTGCATCAGCCCCAGGGTTTTGTTGTTCAGGGACGAGCACAAGGTATGCAAGCCTTGTTCTCCACAAAGCCTTGTATGGGCTGAAGCAAGAACCTCGTGCATGGTATCATAAGATACATCAGTTCTTGCTATCCAAGGGCTTTGTCAACACTCATACAGAGCCAAATTTATATGTTCTGCAACAAAAATCAGATCTGGTCATGCTTGTGCTTTACGTCGATGATATCATACTCACTGGCAGTAATTTGCAGCAAATTGCATCAGTGCAGTCCCCGTCTTGTGTCAGCTGACTTTTGACATGACAAATTTGGGCCTTTTATTATACTGTCTTGGCATTGAATTTTGGCAAACCCAAGGGGGGATTTCTATGTCATAGACAAAATATTCGCGTCTTGTGTCAGCTGACTTTTGACATGACAGATTTGGGCCTCTTACACTCTTGTCTTGGCATTGAGTTTTGGCAAACCCAAGGGGGGATTTCTATGTCATGCTTCATGGGGTTGTTGCAGAAATTTAAGATGGAGACTTGTAAGCATGTGGCCACTCCATTGGAAAAGGGAATCAAGCTGAGCAAGCATAATACGGCTGTAAAGTTTGATGGCACATTGTTCAGGCAGTTGGTGGGCAATTTGATCTACTTATGCTCCACACAGCTAGATATTGCCCATGCCACAGGGCTTCTTAGCTAGTTCATGCATTGTCCCATAGTCACACATTGGAATGCTGCAAAGAGGGTTCTCAGATATGTACAAGGTACACTTTCCTATGGGCTGCCTTATGCTTCAGATGGTGACATTTCTTTGAGTGGGTTCATCGATTCGTCAGGGGACATGGATGATCGCAGGTCCACTTCCGGCTATTGCTTCTGATTGGGCTCAGCATGTATCTCATGGCTCAGTAAGAAGCAAGACCGTGTGTCTCTCCTCCAGTGAAGTAGAATACAAAGCTGCAAATTCAGCCACCATGGAATGTATGTGGTTAAGGAAGCTTCTGCATGACTTGCATCGTGCTCAGGATGGTGATGCAACTCCGATCTTCTATGACCAGAGTTGCATTGCTACTGGAAACAATCTTGTATTTCATGCTCACATGAAACACATAGAAAATCACTATCATTATGTGTGGGATTGTATCATAGATGGCTTCATTGATCTCACATATCGTTCCACTGAGGACAATGCGGCAGATGTCTTCACTTAAAACCTATCAGCGCCTCTCTTCACACAACATTGACATGGCTTGGGGATGCGAGACATTCAAACAAAGTCAAGGGGGCTTGTAAAATGACATTGTTTTCTTTTTTACTCCCATAGGTTGTTACTATATCCACATGTGGATGAATTTGTGCAACCATTTTACCTTAGGTACTGCACGTGCTTCTTTTTTTCTTTTCTTTTCTTTTTTTTTTCAAAGAAAACAACCTTCTATTAATGCTTGAAAGACTTCATACAAAACACTAGCCCCAAAGGTGTTGAGTACTGGGGCTAATAGCCAAGGGGGGGGAACCCAAGGGGGGGGAGAGGGGGGGAAGGGGGGGAGGGATCTGGAGGGGGAGGGGGAGGGGGGGGGAGAGGGGCGATCACAAGCTCTTCCTGCTGATTAGGCTCGCCAGGGCTCTGGATCTACTCCTCCTCAGCTGCTGTCTGACTACCGTCCGCCATCGCCTCATCAAGAACTCCTAGGGCTCGTTGATAATGCAAGGGTGGATGTGGACGTTGAACCTCCATCACATGAGGATCATCTGGCTGGGCGGTGGCCCCTTTCGCTGAGGGAGGTGGATCCCCGCATAAGGGTTCCTGCTGTTGCTACTGCTGCTCCTCCTCACGTGCCTCGCAGACATCCTTGTCTCTCTCTCTCTGCTTTTGTCCCTCTACCTGCGGCGCTTGCGAGCTTGTTTGCTTGGTTTCTTTTTCTTTTTAACCTGGGTCCTAACCTGGGTCCCAGTCCCCTTCTGAGGGGGTCACCCAGGGGGTCTGAGACTCCTGTTGCTCATGTCTAGGGGGGTGCGGGACTCTGGTCTACTGGCTCTGCCTACCCTGCGGGAGTGGAGGGGGAGGTGCTTAGCCACGGGGGCAATCTCTGGCTAGGTGACCCATCTATCTGCACCGAAGACATTGGCTTGGTAACCCAGACATCTCCACTCGTTGGTGAAGTGTGCCCCCTTTGAGGGTCTTTAGGAGGATCAACTCTAGGAGGGAATCTGAACTGAGGTGGCCAGCTCTAGTAGGGACGTGAGCATGGTGCCAAATGCCCGACCAATGGAGGGGAGGATGGCTCGATACTCCTTGGGGAGCCCTAGGAAGCGGAGCGTAACCGGAAAACGAGGAACATGGTGTGTCATGTCCATGTCCTCCACTGTAAAGCCATGATACCAAGGAAAGAGGTAAACTAGATGTGGGCCAAGGAGGATGGGGCTCTGCTCCACGAGTGTCGAGGCAGTGTCGGGGGAGCTCAGCTGAATGAGGAATGCGCCTCTTTCATAGATGGTGACCTCCTAGATATGGTCACCCTCTAATGCCAAGCTCACTTGGATTCACTCTCGCACCTGTCTCCTTATAAGGGCCTAGGCCCACAATTCTGCCCACGAGCGCCTTGTCCTAGAGGGACTAAACTGCTTGTTGTACCTGCTGCTTGTTAGCTGGGGAAAGAAGAACCTTAACGGTTGTGGGATTCGAGGGTGCTGCCATAGAGCCCCTCTGGCCAGACCACCAAGGTTTTTATTTCGCCTTAACAAGCACAAATGCTCCCGTTGCAGGGAGGAGGAAGAAAAAGGAAAAGGTGAGGAAGAGCTTTAGAGGGGGAAATGGAGACGAGGCAGGGTGAAGGAGGGAGCAAGGATGGAAGTCATCGAAGGAGGAGGGCAAGGGGGGACGCCGGACGGCGTAAGAGGAGGGGGGACGAGAATGCGAGGAGGGAGAGAAGGAGGAAGATAGAAGAAGAGAAGAAGGGAAGGAGAGGGCAAGAGAGCAGAGAGGAGGAGGAAGGCGGAAGAGGCGGGGGAAGTGGGGGGCGGAGGTGGAGGTGACGAGAGGCAGAGGTGGAGGCAGTGGGAGGCGGGGGTGACGGAAGGCAGAGGGACAGAGCAGAGTGGGCGGGGTTGGCGGGGGGAGACAGCAAAGGCGGAGAGTGACGAGGAGGGCGAGGGGCTGTAGAGGAGGTGGAAGGGGTGGGCGGGGCGAGGTAGCGGGGCAGCCAGGGGGGCACGGCGGCGGTTCAAAAGCAGCTCACGGGCTGCTTGCTCTTCCCAGGATTTGGAACTGCAGGTGCTTCTGAGATCATTCCAAAGCATTTCAGCCATATCATTGAGGGGGGATTTGTAGAGATATATACAATGATATGGTGGTGTAGGATAGACTAGGACTTCGTCTATTTCAGAGTTTTTGTGTGTTGTAGTACTTGGACTATATATACTAAGTACTTGTACTTCATTTGGTTGAACATTTTAGTTGGAGTTCACTTGTGTTCACTTCTTGTTCTCGTGTGCACAACTATTCTCTATTCTTGTTCCTACATTTAGCACCATGAGGTATGAGACTAGGATGGGTCATCATTGGT
Organism: Dipteris shenzhenensis; assembly: GCF_047967505.1. Lineage (NCBI taxonomy): Eukaryota > Viridiplantae > Streptophyta > Polypodiopsida > Gleicheniales > Dipteridaceae > Dipteris > Dipteris shenzhenensis. The sequence continues at coordinate 8,936,188 of NC_141605.1, forward strand.
GCCACAAAGTCATTTGTTGGACACAATGGGGGACAATAGTGAAGTTGTGACTTGCTACGGTAGGTGGCCATGTGCAAAAGCAAGCCCACTTGGATGTGCAAAGGTTTTCACAACAAGTATCAATAAGTGTGTTACAAGAACCCAAGGCAATAGAATAGGTCCCCAGAGTGGTATACAAGCACAATGAAAGACATTTGATTCTCATGAGACATAGACTCAGATTTAGATTCAAACTAAGAGAACTCAGTGAAAGAAAATATCAATTCTCATACTCTACTACTCAGATGGTAGTCACACTGCTAATAAATGAAACTTGTACTCCGTGTCTATGCCCCTTCCATTGTCAGGGCCGACTTCCTTCTCATTTCATGGTGGATTTCTATCTCCCTTCCATCGGTTGGCCTTATCTTGTCCTTAGCCTTAGACCACCTGTCCCTTAGCTTGAGGTGTTTTTCTTTCCCTTTGTGGTCTCATCTTGTCCTTAGCCTTAGACCACATGTCCAGCATAAGCCACCTCTTCCTCTCAGGTCACCTTTGTATCATGGGCTGCATATCAATCCCAAGACACTTGTCGAACCTATGGCCTGGCCTTTCGCCATTGCCAGCTTCCATTGGCTGTTCTTCCTATATTTCTGCCACAGCAAGCCTACATTAGACTGGTATTTCCTACATTAGCCTACAGCAAGCCTAGATTAGACTGGTATTTCTGCTACAGCAAGCCTACATTAGACTGCATTTTGGCAACAGCAAGCCTACATCAGACTGGTATTTGCAACTTGTTTGTAGATTTCCTTGAGATTGTAACATCTTGGCAAAAGCTGCAATGCATTGCCAGACAATTAATGCTGATACTCTTGAAGATTACAACACCTTGGTAGGCTTATCACCTCAAGGTTGCATAGATGCCAAGGCATTGGATCCAAACATCCCAAAGAATGCTAATACGCCTTGAGATTGTGTCACTTTTGCAAGCCTATCACTTCAAAGGATTCATGCATTCCTAGCATGGGACAAAAGGGTTTTAGACTTCCGATATTGCTTGTTCAGACAATCATCTATTGTGATGATCTACTATTGTACAACAAGTAGCTAAACATTTCCAAACAAGACAAAAACATAAGTGGTGATGATCAAGCCGCTCTTGTCAAACGATCACTGAGAGCAAATACATCACACATCATTTGACCCGTTCTTTCATATTAGGGTCATTGTGACCAATATACTGTCTGCAAAGGCATCAATTGTTGACGTAATCCATATTGGCCATCAACAAGAACACCTTAACACAAGGACCAATATACCGCATCAATTGTTTGGCTTTTTAACATGGACACAATCCTACATTGGCTATCAGCTCCAAAGCCTTAACACAAGCTAAGTGAGGAGCGAGGAACTCAAGCTCCATATAGATGGCAGATTGAGTCAAAGTCCCACTATCAATACCCTAGGTCTTCAATGTTTTTTGGTTACCTGATAGCAGGGGCCTCAAGTACCCACTGATAAAGGATCGCAACCTTTGCTCTACTCATCGAGGATAAGCACTAGCAGCTTCATGATCATGATCAGCCATCTATCTATGCCATGGGTTATCATGGTCAAAGCTTAGAGACATATTGAGAACACAAACTGATGGTAGAGAGAATGCATTGCTGCCAAGGATTACTTGGTGTTAGTTGCAAAATGATTTTTGGTACTCGGGGCATACATGTATTAGGGGCTCTAAGATGGTGCTTAGAGGGTTAGTTATCTTTTCTTCTGAGATGGTGCTTAGAGACAATCTATGGACTGTCTACAGGTTAGTTATCTATTCCCCCCCCCCAAGAAAAGTAGCACGTATTAAATGCTTTGAAAATAATGTAAAGAGTCAGTTTTCTGTGAGGCACTAAAGGAGAATCTCCATCTTTCTTCTCTGCCTATGGTAACCTAGGAGTAGGTGCTAACAACTAGTGTGGTGGGTTATACAACCAATAAATTTCTGAATCCATGAAATATAGAAGCATCATGCCTTGCAAAAAAGCTATGCTACTCGAGGGTCTTCTTTGGACCCCTTGTACCTTTCTCCTAATAACTTCCTCCTAAGTGGTATGCAAGGTGTAGATAATATTAAGCCATAAGTTGATGATGATGCAATTTTGCCCCTTCCAATCACAAGACTATATCATGCCATCCAAATGTTTCAGGCCTTGATCGTAGCAACTGTCTCCAAGATAGTGACCTTCAAATAGAGCTCAAGGCACAACATAGAGAATGGCATTCATCCTAAATGTCTTGGCTCACCATCCACCAAGTAGCAAGGGAGATCATATCTTTTTTTTTGTAATTAAATCTATTTTATCTATTTGAAATAAGATCATGGCAAATGGTAGTTTGTGGATACCACTTATTCTCCATTTTATAAGATAGTATGAGGGATTGAGAGGATGGGTGGAGTGGATCATTGTAAATACCATGTATGTGGATTATAAATACCTTAGTATGGGGCGATAATTGGTTGGGAATATTATAATATGGGGATTATGGAAAATAGGAAGAGTGAATCGTATAAAGTGGACCTCATGTGCATGTGCAATAATGTAAGGGAAGTCACATAAAGCATGTGGGGTCACATGGAGAGTGTGGACTTCAAAGGAGTATCCTCTAGAAGCCTTCTAAGGAGTTGGAGAATTTTGCCTTATGGAAAGGAGGAATCCATGTATGCTCCAACTCAACTTGGCTCTTGTCCTTTGCATAGTCAAAGCTGCCATGGGATATTTTGATAGGGACCCATGTCAAAAGTACCTAAAAAGGACAAAGATGGTGACATACTAGCTTATGTGATTATTGGGAAAAATAATATACAGGTAACAATTGTAACTGGATGAAAAAGGGTGACAAAGATGGTGACATACTAGCTTATGTCATTATTGGGAAAAAGAATATACAGGTAACAATTGTAACTGGATGAAAAAGGGTGACAAGGATGGTGATGTACTAGCTTATGTGATTATTGGGGAAGAGAATATAAGGGTAACAATTGTAACTGGATGAAAAAGGGTAAAGTATCTACAAAAGGAGCCCTCCTCTCCCTTGTTTTTAAAGTCTTCCACCACTTCAACATCATCTCTTGTAGATCAAGCTCTCTCAAGAATCTTCCATGAGCCCTGCTCCTTTCCATGTAGTCCCTTTTTAAAATTTCTAGTGTAGCCCTTCTACACCTACTAGAGGCTGGAGCTACGACCTCGCCAAGGAGAGAGTGTGGAGAGACTTGTGTGTACCCCTCTGTCTACTATGGGGATAGCCCAGTGTGTTCTTGTGACTTGCGACTTGTGACCTGTAGATGCTAGTCCAGTGATATGTACTTTGGCCATCTTGGTCACTTTCTCATTTTTCCTATCTCTTTCCGATATGGGGATTGTTCACTAGTGTATGGCGAGGTTTCTTCTTCTGAGTTCTCATGTGATTGTCATTTAGCATAGTGCACTCGTACGTCGTTGTTCACTGCACTACAACCTACCACATGCGCACACCACTGCACGGTGCACGCTGCGCGATCCATTGCATTAGAGCATTGCAACACTCATGTTTCTCACGTCAGCAGCCTTCGGCCTCTGGTAACACCTCTGGAAGTATAGGAACCCCTCCCCTCAGACAGTTTATGGCGAGCACGGTGGGACATTGCTGGTGTTGAGTAGCAAGAGGGAAGTGGAGTTCTAGGGTCCTAGAGGAGAGAGTTCTTATGCCAAGTAGTTATGATACCCTTGAAGGAGCGAGTGAGAGAACTAGGAGGTACTTAAGGAGAGTGGAGAGGAGACGAAAGTTCGCAAAGTTCTCAAGAAGAGCACAAAGTGAACCTATTAGAGCTGTAGCCAGTAGAGCAAGTAACTTCATCGAGACTCTCATTGATTTGCACCAACAAGATCGGTGGTGGTTGAAAGATCATAGTGGTAGGGAGAGAAGTAAGCTAACACTAGGAATGGAAAGGAAAGATAACAAGCATAATGGAATGAAATGGAAAGAAAATGAAAGCAATGGACAAGTACTCACATGATACCAAAGAGCTTGATGTTGACTGATATGAAAAGACTCAAGACAAGTACAACACTATATAGTGTGACACTACCCTCTAGAAATCCATAGTGTATATGGGATCACTCCCATTATGACACGTGGCATGTCTAGGACTCACTAGACTATAAAACACCCCTTAGACACCTAGAACACTCATTTTTTACTCACTTTGGCTTCATATTCTAACACCCCCCCATGAAGGAAAGGTGAGAGACTACTGGAATGGAACCAAGAATAGAACATGGCAATGATAGTCATCTAACCGTGCACCCTATGTAACCTAGAGGCTAAAGTTTGAGCGTGTTCAAAGGTTGATCTAAGCACTCTGATGGCTTGAGACTCAACATGCTCAAAGGCTCATGTTATAGCATGGCTACATGACCAGCTCATAGGTCTAGGAATACACCAACATCTTGGAACTCGGCCAGGCCTAATAACGAGACCTATCAAAGCAATACATATGGCTCCCACAGTACATCCCCCCTTCGCTTCATAACATGACATATTAGAAAGTCACACACCAAAATAGGAAAACCAATACATCTTTTTAGGAGGACTATCCAAGGCAGAGGACCTTTAGACTCAATGAAAACCAAACACTCAATACATATCATTTTAGGGAGACTACTCAGGGCAGAGGACCCCAAAATACATCAAGCTGTAGGAATAATAAAATAGATCTCTTATGATAAGAGATGTCCTCCAAGTAGCCACTGTACATGTGTGCACATCCCTGCAAGTCGATGACGATGTTGATGAAGCGCTAGGTAGAAATGCCCCAAAATATGTGTCAGTGAAGTCCATGGAATAATGACTCTCAAAATGCCAGAAGGAGAGTCACCAATGTTGAAGTAGAAGCCTCAGGTGCCACGACCAATCGGGAAGTCAATCGAATAAGCAATGTTAAAGAAGTCATTTGTTGATATAGAGTGGTCTACATCAAGCTCGATGTAATGCACTAATGAGAGAGATCACTGTAGTGGAGTGTGTCGGAGTAGTATCGGAGAACTTACATCTAACTCGGAAAGTCAAAGTTTGGAGTAGTCACGTGAAGGAGTCACCGCAATGTAATGTCAAGTGCTCACATCAAGTGACGGGCAGCAGCTCCAAGAGAATGTCAGGCAGAAGGAGCAAATGGCGGGCTGGAGCAGAGGTCAACGATGAAGAGGATGGACAGCTCCACGTTGAGCTGGCTGCATCATGCTTGGGCTATCAAATCATTGAGCTCCAGAACAAAATTTGCGCGCAGAAACAAATTTCATCACTTCTTGCAAGGGCTGTAACTTTTCACAGAAAACTCGGATTGCAATGATGTAAAAACGAAATTTGTAGTACATATTTCAGCAGCCTTTATTCCCCATAGGTCCATCCATTTTCCTCCCTATCTCTATACCAGCCCATGGTCTTAGTGGCCTCCATTGCATTGTGTGGTATTCAGTGTGCATTCTTCTTCTTAATCTTGTTGAGGTATCCCAGATATTGGAATAGTGCTTCTCCCTCCAATGGGATCATACATGTTTCAGCTAGTAAGATGGGATAACAACTTTGCTGAAGACACAAAGCCGTGATTCTGCTTCTAGATCCGGATAGAAGCGTTACATCGTCCGCAGGTCACAGAAAGATGTAGCTGAAGGAGGAAGGAGAAGAGAGGTGGCAGATCATGGCATGAAGAAGAGAGCTCAAGGAAGGAGAGAAGAGGGCAACCTTCCAAGGTGAAGGAGGTAGAGTAGCTTCATTTGCCTCCCTCACCTCAACCTCTTGGAAGGGAAAGGGAAAGAGTGAGCAAGGCTAGGAACATGGCTCTGATACCCATGAAAGATCATAGTGGTAGGGAGAGAAGCAAGCTAACACTAGGAATGGAAAAGAAAGATAACAAGCATAATGGAATGAAATGGAAAGAAAATGAAAGCAATGGACAAGTACTCACATGATACCAAAGAGCTTGATGTTGATTGATATGAAAAGACTCAAGACAAGTACAACACTATATAGTGTGACACTAGACTCTAGAAATCCATAGTGTATATGAGATAACTGCCAATATGACACGTGGCATGTCTAGGACTCACTAGACTATAAAACACCCCCTAGACATCTAGAATACTCATTTTTTACTCACTTTGGCTTCATATTCCAACAGTGGTCAGATCCTGACTCCGGAGAAGAAGAAGTACCTTTGAGGCCCAGATTCGAAGTGGTCTTTGGTGCACAGAATGCAAGGGTTCTAACCATGGTTACTGGGAGTGCCCCTCCAAGCGTAAGGTACCTACTTCTACAATTGTCCTCAGTGGAACAATATGTGAGATCAATGAAGCCATCTGTGATACAATCCCGCACATAATGATAGTGATTTTCTATGTGTTTCATGCAAGCATGAAGTATAGGATTGTTTCGAATAGCAATGCAACTCTGGCTATCACAGAAGATTCGAGTTGCCTGAGCACGATGCAAGTCATGCAAAAGCTTCCTAAACCACATACATTCCATGGTGGCTGAATTTGCATCTTTGTATTCTGCTTCACTAGAGGAGAGAGGCACGCGGTCTTGCTTCTTATTGAGCCATGAGATGTGACGAGATCTAGTAGCTAGCTCGGAACGGAATGGAAATGTGGAAAGCATAATGAGAAGCAAAATGGAAAGGAAAATGAAAGAACAAGTGCTAGGCAATGATAACCAAAACACTCAAGACAAGTACAACACTATATAGTGTGACACTAGACTCTAGAAAGCCATAGTGTATATGGGATAGCTCCCAATATGACATGTGGCATGTCTAGGACTCACTAGACTATAAAACACCCCCTAGACACCTAGTACACTCATTTTTTACTCACTTTGGCTTCATATTCCAACACCCCCCCACGAAGGCAAGGTGAGAGACTACTGGAATGGAACCAAGAACAGAACATGACAATGACGGTCATCAGAACTATGCATGCCGGTCTAGAACTAGACATGGTTCCCACACAATCTCAGAGGCAAGTGAGAGTATGGCTCAGAGGCTAGTGAGTATAACATAGAAATCTCATCTAGCATGGCTCAGAGGCTCATCGTGCATGGATGCATGACCAACTCAGAGGTCTAGGAGACTAATGCACCAACATCCTAGAACTCTCAAGTCAGGCCTGATAAACAAATAGACCTATCAAAGCCAATACATATGGCTCCCACAGTACAAACCCCCTTGGCTTCATAACAGAACATGTTAGGAAGCCACACATCAAAAAAATAGGAAACCAATACATCCTTTTAGGAGGACTATCCAAGGCAGAGGACCTTTAGACTCAATGAAAACCAAACACTCAATACATATCATTTTAGGGAGACTACCTAGGGCAGAGGATCCCAAAATACATCAAGCATGTAGTAATAAATAAAATATCTCTTTGTGAAAGAGATGTCCTCCAATTAGCTAATACACGTGTGCACATCCCTGCAAGTCGATGACGATGTCAATGAAGCACTAAGCAGGAATGCCCCAAAATATGTGTCGGTGAAGTCCATGGGTAGCTACATGGAGCAATTACATGATGACTCTCAAAATGCAGGAAGGAGAGTCACCAATGTCGAAGTAGAAGCCTTAGGTACCACAACCAATCATAAAGTCAATCAATGCGAAGTCCCTTAGGCACCAATCAAATAAGCAATGTTGAAGAAGTCACTTGTTGATGTAGAGTGGTCTACATCAAGCTCGATGTAATACACACGTATCGGAGAACTCACATTTAGCTCGGGAAGTCTTCACCAAAGTTTGGAATAGTCACGTGAAGGAGTCACCGCAATGTAATGTCAAGAGCTCACATCAAGTGACGGGCAGAGAAGATAGAGGCAGCGTGGAAAGCAGCTCCAAGAGAATGACGGGCAAAATGCGGGCACGAACTTGCGGGCAGTAGCTCCAAGAGAATGTCGGGCAAAAGGAGCAAATGGCGGGCTGGAGCAGAGGTCAACGATGAAGAGGATGGACAGCTCCACGTTGAGCTGGTTGCATCATGCTTGGGCTGTCAAATCATTGAGCTCCAAAACAAAATTCATGCGTAGAAACAAATTTCGTCACTTCTTGCAAGGGCTGTAACTTTTCACAGAGAACTCAGATTGCAATGATGTAAAAACGAAATTTGTAGTACTCAACGTCCTCTATAACTTTGCTGAAGACACAAAGCCGTGATTCTGCTTCTAGCTCCAGATAGAAGCGTCACATCGTCCACAGGTCACAGAAAGATGTAGCTGGAGGAAGGTGGCAGATCATGGCATGGAGAAGAGAGCTCAAGGAAGGAGAGAAGAGGGAAGCCTTCCAAGAAGGAGGAGTTAGAGTACCTCCCTTACCTCGACCTCTTGGAAGGAAAAGGGAAAGAGAGAGCAGGGCTAGGAACATGGCTCTGATACCATATGAAGAGATCTAGTAGCTAGCTAGGAACGGAATGGAAATGTGGAAAGCATAATGAAAAGCAAAATGGAAAGGAAAATGAAAGAACAAGTGCTAGGCAATGATAACCAAAATACCCACATGTAGATAGCTTGATGTTGACTGATGTCTAAAGACTTAAGACAAGTACAACACTATATAGTGTGATACTAGACTCTAGAAAGCCATAGTGTATATGGGATACTAGACTCTTGGAAGGAAAAGGGAAAGAGAGAGCAGGGCTAGGAACATGGCTCTGATACCATATGAAGAGATCTAGTAGTGTTTGGGGAGGGGAGGGGTTCCTATCCTTCCGGAAGTGTTACCGGAGGCCAAAGGCCACTGGCGTGAGAAGCATGAGTTTTGCAATGCTCTAATGCAATGGATCGTGCAGAGCGCACCGTGCAGTAGTGTGCGAGTGTCGTATGCTATACTGCAGTGGACAACGACGTCGTACGAGTGCACTATGCTAAATGACAATCACCGGTGAACTCCACAACATAAGCAAAATAAGAAAATCCTACACTGGTGAACAATCCCCATATCCGGAAGAGACAAGCGAGATGAGAAAGTGACCGAGTTGGCCAATGTACATATCACTGGACGTGTCCCCAGGTCACAAGTCGCAAGTCACAAGAATACACAAGTCGCAAATCAGCAGAATACACAGGTCTATCCCCATAGTAGACAAAAGGTGCACACAAGTCTCTCCACATTCTCTCCTTGGCGAGCTCGTAGCTCTAGCCTCTATCTCTCCTCACTCTCCTCGCTTTCGCTCCCCTCTCGAATGCCGAATCCGAATGCGAATGCGAATGCCTCCTCTTCTCTCTCCCTTCTCCTTCATCCTCATCCCTCGCCTTGGAGGGTCCCTTCTTCGCTGAGAATTCCCCCTCTTTCTTCCCATTGGTCATCCTCTTATCTCCTTAGCTGTTGAGGATAGCCGTTGCGCCGCTGGCTCTCTTGATGGCTTCGGCGACTTCCTGACTCCCTGACTTGCCAGCCTGATGGTATAAATTCTCCATGTGCAGGTGAGCTGGTTCACCGCACCTCTTGATGGCTTCGGCGACTTTCTGACTCCCTGACTCGCCAGCCCGATGGTGTAAATTCTCCATGTGCAGGTGAGCTGGTTCACCGCACCACTGCACCACTGTATCACTGAACCACTGTGTAATATAAATACTCCTGACTGCTCCATGTGCTAAGCTCACTCTCCATGTGCGCAGCTCTTGATGAGATCACTTTGGACACGGTACTCCTGGTTGACCTGTGTCGGCCTGTGGTTGACCTGTGTCGACCTGTGGTTGACATGTGTCGACCTGTGGTTGACATGTGTTGACCATTAACATGTGTCGACCTGTGGTTGACATGTGTCGACCTATGGTTGACAGCCTCGGACAGTACTCCTGGATGAACCCAAGTGATCGCGTGGCTAACTTGTGTTGACACATGGTCAACATGTGGTCAACAGATGTCGTCATGTGGTCAACGCCTGTCGACAGGTGGTCGTGTGATAAGGTAACAGTTTCCCCCGCCACTATCATTCACCGTCCCGGTGAATAGAAAGGTTGGACGATTCGTCAAAGAAAAATAAAGATGAACTTACAAACCATTGATATGGTGATGGAGTGGGAAAAAGAAAGAGTACAGACCATGTGGTTGGCCGTGGGAGTAATCCATGATTTGTATTAAGTGGAGATGTGAAAAATAAACTGTTGTATTACAAGGGACAGCATGGAAAATTGCAGAAAAAACTGAGTACACCTTGAGGTAAAACACTGATATTTACAGTGAGGGCCAAACAGCTTGGCAAAATCTAACAGTGCAGAAAAAAAAACTCAAACACCAACAGCCATCTATCAACTCTTCTATGAGATTACAGAGGGTGGTAAAGCTGCAGCCTGTTCCTCTGCCTTCTCCTCTTCTGCCTCCGTATTTGGCTCTGTGGCTTTTTGCGCATCCCTTTGCTCTGGCTCAGGCATAGGTATCTGTGGATGGGGTGCTTCCTCCTCACACTCAAGCGTGTCCATCACATTTCTCAGATTTTCATACTTGTCTTTATATCGGTGGTATCGCTGGTAGTAATGATCCTTTTGCTCTTGCAAGGTGGACTGGGAAGTCTGGAGGGTGGCCAATTGCATCCGAAGAGCTGTGAATTCTTCCTCCATGGATGAACACTTGTTTTCCAATTCAGCCACTCTGGATTCTGATTTTTCTTTGGCAATCTCTCAATGAATGTGACAAAATACCGATACCCTCTATGGGTTGTGACATTTATTGGTCCACAAACATCACTATGCACAATCTGCAAGACCCTTTGTGCTCTTATTGAACCTAGACCATCCTTTTGAAATGGTAGGCGATGCAACTTTCCAAGAGCACAAGCTTCACACACCTCTTGAGTGGACTGCTGTAATTTTGGCAATCCTTCAACCATATTATGATTATGCAAATATGCCAAAGCTCTGTGATGTGCATGACCAAACCTGACATGCCATAAATCACCTCGAGTAGAAGAAGAGAGAACCATAGCATGCTGATTATAGGCCTGAGCATCAAGCTTGTACAAACCCATGCTGGCCTCATAAGAACCTGTAGCCACAATCTCATACCCTTTCTTTGGATCCTTGATCCTGCATTGATCATCCTAGAATTCCACAAGCATGTGCTGATCATGAGCCATGCATGGAAAGGAAACAAGATTTTTCCTCGAGTCAGGAACATACCAGACATCATGGATATACATTTTCTTTCCTGAATCCAGAACGATGGGAACATCTCCCACTCCTATGATGTCCTGAGTGGCATATGCACAAGTAACCTGTCTTCCATGAACAAGTCTGATTTCTTTAAACCACTCTTTCCTATGAGTCATGTGCTTCGATGTACCACTATGTAGATACCAAGTATCTATGGTAGCAAATGAAGAATCCCCAGATGAAGCAAGAGAAGCATCATGTGCAACTAAATCCCTCTTGGCACCAAACCTGTCCTGAAATGCAGTAAACACATAATCCTTTCCCTCTTGTGAAAAGTTTGCATGAGATGGTGACATTGGCATTTTCAGCTGGTGCCACATAATAACTACTTGTGCCTTGCCTCTTTTTCTCATTGGCAATCCTTTTCTGGCACTCTGCAATGTAATGACCAAGCTTCTTGCAATAATTGCATTTGCCTTTCTTCACCTTTACACCTTTATCTGCATTCCCTGCATTTGTGTTTGCATTTCCCTCCTTGCTAGGCTGATAGGCATGGTTGATCTTTTTTCTAAAATTTACCCTTTCCATGAGTGGCAAGTGCTTGCTCACTCGAATGGGCTGAATTGGAAGTCCGCATTTCTTCCTGTAAGAGCAAGCCAACTAACTCAAAACTGAGTGGAGCAGCCCTGAGCATAATAGTCAAGGAAGTAACAAACGTATCGTATGAGGGTGCCAAACTATTGAGGGTGATAGAGACCAATTTCTTGTCTTCTATATCCTCATCAATAGCTGCGAGCTCATCCCGAATGTCAGTAATCTTTGCAATATGAGCTGAAATAGTTTGACCTTCTTGCATGGATAAGTCATTGAGATTATTATTCAAAGCAATGCTTCTTGCTTCATTCCTCACATTCCATATACTTTTCACTCTATCCCAAGCTACCTTTGAAGTCTTGCAAGACTTGATAGTGGACTTAATGTGTGTCTTCACAAACAATGTAATCAAAGACAATGCTTGGGCATCCTTGCGATCAAACCTCTTCTGATCCTCCGTGGGAGCAGTAGTAGAAGAATGAGTGGTAGTGCCAGAAGTGGAAGATGCACTCATGCTAGATCCAGCAGGTCTAGCCTCATCACCATTCACAATGTCCCATAAGCCCTTTCCAACGAAGATATTCTTGAGTGTAAATGACCACAAAGCATAGTTGGGTCCATCCAACTTATCTGCTTCAGTCATGGTACCGAAATTCTCATTGAGAGACATGATTGCAAGCTCAAGAATAAAGGCAAGTGTACCTGCAAAGGGAAAGACAGCAAATAGACAACTAAAAGACCACAAACTGCTATGCAATCACTGCAATGGCATTCATTGACAGTGGTTCTCTGAAATAGCAATAAATTGCCCCAAATATTATGCTCAAACCTCAATCTCTTCCCAGATAAAAAATGCAATCAAGCACAAATTTTGCACCAAAAAATTATCCTCAACCATAGCCAAACGCTGGCTCAAATACAATATACTTCTACCCCAAAAAATCAGCTTGAATCTCAGCCAAACTGTGGCTCACAATGCAATAGCAAACTCTTGCTCAATAGGCATCCACAAGTGCATCAACTTATAGCCAACACTTGGGCTTCAAAAATGCATAACACCTGAGCAATGATTTGCACTCAATGTATAGCCAAAAACTATCCTAAATGCACTAACACTTGTGCAATGCAATCTGCAAGACATCTGCGCAATGTCCAATGAGCTGAAGCAAGGATCTCAAGCTGGAGGCAAAAAAATTCAAGCCACTAGGCTGAATCCGGAGCTGGAGATGTGAATGGCGAGCTGGAGAGGCAATGGGCAGTAATGTCGAGGTGTACGTATGGCTCTACGGCAGTGTACGGAGCTGTTTGCAGGCGCAATGTATGAAAATAACAGCACGAACATCTCCAAAATGGGGATATTATCCCAAAACTCCTCTGGGCTCCGGGTTGCCCGACGCAGCTATAGAACTTTCGGTATCCAGAATTGCTTGAGAGAACTGTGAGTGCGACACAAAATGAAGTCGCCCAGCTGAGGAGTGTTTCCTGGTGTAAAATCTTGCAACAAAACTGAAGCTCGAGATCACGTGAAGCTCGTGGGAGCTCAGGACAGCCAAAAGAGAAGTCGACCAACTTCTCCGCGATAGAAGTGCAACAGGAGCACGCAAGAGAACGGGGAAGCAAGTGACAAGGCTGGAAGGACTAGCTCTGATACCACAAGTAGGAACAAGAACGGAGAAGAGTTGTGAACACAAGTGAACTCCAACTGAAATGTTCAACCCAAATGAAGTACAAGTACTTGGTATATATAGTCCAGAGCACACAAAAACTCTAGAATAGACTAAGTCCTACTCTATCCTACACCACCATATCATTGTATATATCTCTACAACATTGATATGGGAGATGGTGTATCTATGATTGATATGATCATTGATGCCCAGGTAATTTATTATGTTTACATTGATGGAGGTGCATCAAGTTGCATTAGTAAGAAGACTATGAATTATTCAATTTGAAATACTTTAGTACTACATCTTCTTATTGCATCAAGTTGGCTAAAAATACTAGAGCAAAAAAAAACCTTGGGAAATATGAAAAATCTAGAAGTGGATATGTGGGCTTTTTGTCCCAACCACTTTTTAGGTGATCCCTACCAAGCCAGCCAGATGCACGCGTCCATTCGTTGATTTTGAAAAGGCGTTGGTTGCACAACATGAAAACTGTCCGAAAATGGATATCGAGGAATTGGCTGCACTATAACATCTGGAGCTACAAAATGGAAGTTGTTAAAGAGGATTCTTCAACCTTAGAGAATTCTAGTTCCAAGTTTCTCAAAGAACAAGAAGAGATGGGACATAGCTTTGAGGATTTCAGCTTAGTGGACAAGGTAGAAGGAGTGGCCTTTGACTGGTGCTGATCGAGAAAACAAGGAGAGTAAAAGAAAACAAGGTGATGGAGCAAGACGATCCCATATTATTACTTCAAGCAAACAATGTGGAGCATTATCAATTCTTGGTGATTATCTATCAAGTATTAAAAATCACTAGTACTTCAAATGACTTTTCGTATGACACTGCTATTTTTATTGAGGCCTCTTCACAGTCACTTGATTCTATCCGGACAGCCTTGGTTGGATATCTTTTGCTCAGCTGCAGGGGCACACATTAACTGGCATAAATCCTTTGGCTTTTGGATCGCTTTTGGATCAGTGATGAGGACACTCCAGGCTGGTTGACATTGGCTTTTCCTGGATTCAGAGGGGTGTTCCTGTCAGGTATTTGGGATGCTAGGTAGGATTGGGCATCTCTCTAGCACATCAATTTGCCCTAGTACTAGAGAGTATAAGGAAAAAGCTCTTTTTTGGAGCTCAGCCAAACTCGACCTTGCATCTAGAGTTGTGGTAGTGAACCAGGTTCTTTTGGCCACCACCTAGTTTGTGTTCTTGCTGGTGCCGGTCTAGGGGTTGCATCACTCAGCTCATTAGACCAGTTATGAATTTTTTATGGAGTGGACTTAATGGCATGGCAGATTTTGCAGCGAGGGTGGCTTGGGAGACCATTATTCTCCCTACATGTGAAGGGGGCCTTAATATCATTGACCCGGACTTGCAGTGCAGGGCATTGCGTGGTGGTGAGGAGACTCACAGGAACCTTGGAAGGATTTCTTTTTTGGACGCATTCAGGCTTGCTCACCAACCTTGGGAGATGATTGGGTGGACAAACCTCGCTGGATTTTTACTTCCGTCCCTCTCAGATTTCCTGCCTCTCCTATCATGACTGCCATCCTGATAGCTTGGAGGAGCTTGGAATGATAGTATACTTGATGAGCATGGCAGACCACTGGGCACTTCCCATTACATGCAGTGGTCGAGATGGGAGAGAGGCCCCACCTACACAGTAGGCACTTAGAAGGCATTTATCAGGCTACCTGAGGATCAAAGACTGCAGTCCCTTAATCACCTCAAAGGAGATAGATGCAGCCATCCCGGTGGAATGGACAGTTGAGTTGCCTATCACTTCCATCACTTGGATGGGAGCTTTTTCGAGGACAGCAGTTCCTCTTCAGAAGATTGCTCTTCGAGGTCTCGGGGAAGATGCACTGGTCTTTGACATTGGGGATGGAGGTATACTCTCTAGATCTACGGATGATATTTTTCTGAAGGTTGCCTTTCAGCCTATCAGGATTGCTGGTTTTGTGGACCATGGAGCGGGCTTGCAGTGGTACTTAGATCCCAACCCTCTGCTCCTGGCCCTGGGATCCTGGAGATTGTGGTTATATGGAGGTGCACCTATCAGGTGCTTGCAGTGGGACCCAGGAGAGTGGGAGTGGATAGATCATGGGCACCGAGAGAGGGGGATTCCCTTCTTTCGTTTCATGGTTAGTAATGCCAGGAGATTTCAGCTGAACAGTAGGGATTGGATTCCCTCCAGAGCCCCCCATTGGGACAGCTTCTTCATCACCGCAGATTTGCGTAGGAATTTCTGGAGGAGGCTCTGGAAATCCCTCAGAAATAGAAAGATCACTCTTTTCTTTTGGCTTTCTATTCATGGAGGGATTGTTGTGAACCTGTGAAGATCACGATTTAGGGCTGATCCCACTTGCCCTTGCTGTCATTCTGCAGAGGAGTCAGTGCGACATTGCCTTTGGGACTGCAGTTAGGCGAGGACTATTTGGAAAGGGGTTGCTCGGATACTCAGCATTTTTCATACGTCCCTTTTCTTCATGGCTTGGGGCTCGATCGCATGGCTATCCCTTACTGGGCCTAGGTGTTTTATGAGGGTGAGTCTTCTTCTTGGGCACTCTCGGTCCACTAGCAGATGATAGAGCCTTGCTCTCTTCAGGATGTACCACTTACTCCCTTCAGAGCTTCTCATGCTTCAGTGGAGACCTCTTGGGAGATTTAACTAGCATTTCCTCTTGGCACATTTGGAGAACCAGATGTACACAGGCCTTGGATGGCACCTAGATACACCCATCACAGGTGTTCACGGGTATTTGGACTAACACGGTTCACACTTTGATAGCCATATGGGCTAGCATGCAGGGCCCTTCACAGGCAGCCTCTTTTAGAAGGACTGTATTTCTTCGAGTTTGGAGGGGTTCTCCCTTTTTCTCGAAGGTTTCTACCGGATTGAGATGGCGCTATCAGCCCCAATCCTTTCTTTTTGGCTCTTGAGCTTTTCATGCATTGCATGGTGTATCCCGTATGGAGCTTGCTCTAACGGTTTTCTTTAATACTTAATAGAAGTTTCTTTTTGCAAAAAAAAAAGACTTTTCCTATCTCCTTGCAACTCACTATTCATGAGTCAGACAAGTTACATTAGTGGAGCACAAAATAGAGTTAAAGTCACAAACTAAGACAACTATGTAGTGCTTGAGTTGATTAGGCTTCATGGAAGCCAAGGCATTGAAGAAGACGTACCCCGCTTGAGACTGGATTCATCTTTCCTATTGATGATTCAGATGGGTTTCTCTTGTCACACCAAAGAAAGGAAAAAAGTGACTAGTATGTGTAGACTTTCATCCGTTGAATGCATGCACAAAGAGTGATCACTTTCCTTTTTTGTTCCAAGATGAAAGATTAGATCAAGTAGCAGAGCATGAAATATCTTCAATGTGAGATGGGTATTTTGGGTATTGTCGAATTGCAAGTATGTGAAAGATCAAACGACTACCGCATTTGTCACACCTCGGTAGGTTTTTGCTTCTAGTTTGATACCTTTTTGGATTGACCAATGCACTAGCTACTTTTCATAGGTTAGTAAGTCCTGTTGGAATATGAAACCAAAGTGAGTCTAAAATGAGTGTTCTAGGTGGTCTAGGAGTGGTTTTATAGTCTAATGAGTCCTAGACATGCCACGTGTCATATTGGGAGATATCCCATAGACATTGTGACTTTCTAGAGTCTAGTGGCACACTATATAGTGTTGTACTTGTCTATTGTCTAATATATCAATCAACATCAAGCTATCAATACATTGTGAGTATTTTGGTTATTGCCTTGCACTTGTACTTTCCTTCCTTTCCATTTTGCCTTTCATTATGCTATCAATACATTGTGAGTATTTTGGTTATTGCCTTGCACTTGTACTTTCCTTCCTTTCCATTTTGCCTTTCATTATGCTTTCCATATTTCCATTCCGTTCCTAGCTAGCTACCATGTCTCTTCATATGGTATCAAAGCCTTCCTTCCTAGCCCTTCCCTTCCTCCTTGCTTCTCCATGAGGTAGAGGGTGGCCGGAAAGAGAAGCTGCCCTCTCTTCTCTTGGAGGAGCTTCCCTTCCCTACTCCTCTCCATTGAAGGCTTCATCAACATTGGAATTCTCCTCCAACTTTGTCTTCTCCAACTTGAGCTTCTACCACCTCGCTTCCCTTTCCTTTGTGAGCTCTTCTCCTTCTTTCAGCTACAAAGACGTCCTGGAGTGGTGCTGTTTCTGTTGCTCTCTCTGTGACCTGCGGACGATGTGACACTTCTATCTGGATCTGGAAGCAGAATCACGACTTTTTGTCATCAGGAAAGTTGTAGAGGACCTTGAGTACTACAATTTTCGTTTTTACATCATTGCAATCCGAGTTTTCTATGAAAATATATAGATCCTGCAAAAAGTGACGAAAATTATTTCTGCGCGCGGATTTTGTTCTTGAGTTCACGGGAGGATAGTTTCCAGCCCAGTGTCACTATCTTGATCTCCACCTCCATCTTTTTTTGCTCCAGTTGGTGCCCACAAAGCTAAGCTGTAGCTGCCTACGCAGCTGCTCATGCTACCCACATAGCTATCCTCTCTGCCCGCAATCTAGCTGCCCACGCAGCTGCTCCTGCTGCTCACGCTTCTTCTATTGCCCACGAAGCTCTATCTTCTTGCCATTCGAGCTGCCACATTACACACCTTATCCGCCTTCTATAACGGTGTATAGACTCCACACTAATTTGCAGCAAAAAGATAAAGAAAAATGATCTTGATGTGAGGTACGGTTACTTCCCGGATTCTCCGATTACTTCTTTGATTGCCTGTGGTGCTAGGCTTGCACATTAAGTGACTCTACTAGTCCTTGTGGCACCTCCGGTCTCTAGATCAATAGGTTTAGGTGACTCTCCATCTTCTATCTTGAGAGTCATGCCATGACCGCCGCTCCATGTAGCTACCCCATGGACTTCACCAACACATATTTTGGGGCATCCATGCCTAGTGCTTCATCGACATCGTCATCGACTCGCAGGGATGTGCACACATGTACAGTGGCTACTTGGAGGCCATCTCTTACTCCTAAGAGATCTATTTTTATTATTCCTACAGCTTGATGTATTTTGGGATCCTGTGCCCTGGGTAGTCCTCCTAAAATGATATGTATTGAGTGGTTGATTTTCATTGAGTCTAAAGGTCCTCTGCCTTGGATAGTCCTCCTAGAAAGATGTATTGGTTTTCCTATTTTGGTATGTGGCTTCCTAACATGTCTTTTTATGAAGCCAAGGGGGATGTACTGTGGGAGCCATGCATTGGCTTTGATAGATTTAGAGGGGGATGTATTGTGGGAGCCATGTATTGGCTTTGATAGGTCTCGTTATCAGGCTTGGCCGAGTTCTAGGATGTTGGTGTATTCCTAGACCTATGAGCTGGTCATGTAGCCATGCTATAATGTGAGCCTCTGAGCATGTTGAGTCTCAAGCCATGAGAGTGCTTGGATCAACCTCTGAACATGCTCAGACTTTAGTCTCTGAGTTACATAGGGTGCACAATTTAATGACCGTCATTGTCATGTTCTGTTCTTGATTCCATTCCAATAGTCCCTTACCTTAGACCGTCATTATCATGTTCTGTTCTTGGTTCCATTCCAATAGTCTCATACCTTGCCTTCATAAGGGGGTGTTCGAATATGAAGCCAAAGTGAGTCTAAAATGAGTGTTTTAGGTGGTCTAGGAGTGGTTTTATAGTCTAGTGAGTCCTAGACATGCCACATGTCATATTGGGAGATATCCCATAGACATTGTGACTTTCTAGAGTCTAGTGGTACACTATATAGTGTTGTACTTGTCTATTGTCTAATATATCAGTCAACATCAAGCTATCAATACATTGTGAGTATTTTGGTTATTGCCTTGCACTTGTACTTTCCTTCCTTTCCATTTTACCTTTCATTATGCTTTTCATATTTCCATTTCGTTCCTAGCTAGCTACATGTCTCTTTAAGTCCAGTATCTAAACTACCCTGAGAAAAAGTCCATAGGGGTTATTTTTTATGACTTTTACACCTAGTCTGGACACATAGATCATATGGAGAAGCTGAAACTTACCCTAGCTAGAATTATTGAAGCAAAGGGATGCTTAAGTCCAAAAAAAAGTCATTTGGATAAAAGGAAAGTAGTTATATTGGGACAAATTGTCTCTGTAGATAGCTTAGAGTTGGATCCCGATAAGGTGCAGGCAAACATGGCTTTGTCAACTCCTAAGTGTGTGACTGGTGTTCACTTTCTGATGATTTCATAGAAATAGTGCATTTGATGAATTTGCTGAATAAGAAAAGGAGTTTGTTGCAACGAGGTGTGGAGCAACAAGAGTCTTTTCAACAAAGCACTTATCGAAAGAGTCTTGAAGCTGTCCAGGGCACATTTGACTTGGGATTTGATTCTAGCTACCTGTCAACATGTGTTCGCTATAACTCGGGATGCTTCATTGCATTAGCTGTCCAATACTTTCCATCCCGTGAGCTTGCATTCAGCTTGGGCACATTTGACTTGGCATTTGATTCTAGTTACCTATCAACATGTGTTCGCTCATGGGACACCACAGCTGATCAATATTCTATGGCGTTGTGCCCCATCTCTATCAAATCAGCTAAGGCCTTCTTTTAGCTTGTCTCCATTTTTCAGCGACAATATTCATTTTCCTATTTTGGCATGCTCATCCTTGAATGCTTTTATGGATGGTTATTTGGGAGGTTATCTCCACATCTTTAGCATGTCTCTTTGGAGGATTTTGCATGTACACCATTGATCAATCAGGATAAATATGGAAATGATATCTGTTATGTGACTTCTCAGATTTAAAGAACAAATACGAAAATGACATCCATTATGTGACTTCTGAAGTAGCTGAATAAAATGATTTCATACTTTTTAAACGAACTGTTATCATGAAAGAATGAACTCGAGATTTCAGCTTACGATGTAGATCCTTTGGTGGCACCTAAATCCTCCTACAAGTATATATAAAGGCATGCAATTCTACTTTCCTATCCATCAGGAGGAAATTTACAAAATAAATATGGAAATGATATTTGCTATGTGACTTCTAAAGTTGCTGACTAGAAGTACTTCTCTTTTTTAAAAATTTGCAAGTACTTGCTGGTGTCAAAGCAAGAACTAGATTTTACATTTAACGTAGATCCTTTGCCGGTACTTGAATCGTCTGCTATTACAATGTATACATAAAAGTGTATGTGCTTTCCTATCCATCAGGAGGAAACATATGCATCATGCACTGCATTCAATCAAAGCTGCTATTCGGAAATGGAAATTTTTTGTGGAGACGAGACGCACACATGGATTAAAGCAGGACCTAGTGTTGAGATACTGGACAAAGTTTTGGCTTAAAACTGCAATAGAAGGATGGATGCTGATTTTGCAAAAACAAAAGCTCAAAAGGAAAATGCTTCACTTAGCTAGACATTGCTGGACTAAAGAAAGACAAATCTGGGCTCTCAAGAAACAGAAAGTTGTCCAAGAAAGAGCTGCTGATGGAATAAATGATGATAGGGCATTGCACTGGCGAAATTTATTGCTAGCAAAGTTATCTTTCTTATCTTGGAGCTTTGTAAAAGCTGTGCAGCAAGAACAGATTAAGCGAGAATTGTGGAAAATGCTGCAACTGAAGAGATGGTGGGTTTTAACAATGCTTTCTCATTGGAGAGCCTTAGCACACAAATATGCCAAAGAGAAAGGAAAACTGAATCAAAATGAGCAATTGATAGTTGATGAGGAAGTTGAAGATATGCTACAAAGAAAAGAAACAAATACAGGGAAAAGGTTAGATCTGAATTTAAATTCAGTCTATGATAGTCTTCATCATTTTGGAATTTTGCAGGCTTTAAGTCCTTTATATTTTTAAACACACTCATTGACTCCATAGCATTGTAAAATTGCAGTGATAGGAATTGCCTGCAACTTACTTCGGATTCTTTACTGGTCAATGCAAAGAGAGAACAGGAATCAAGAAGTGCTGTCCTTAAAGTCCAGCGGTTCTATCTGAGAAAGTGTCTCCAATTTTTAAGGGAGCAAACTCATCTGCAAAAAATGGTGAAATTCTTACAAACAGTGAAAAAATCTGCCTTCATGCAATATGTATGGCAAAAGTGGAAGCATTCAACCTTTGTGGTCCAAAATGAGAAGCCAACGATTGTCCTGGTAATCTTATTTAACTCACTTATCATGCAGCTTGATTTCTTGAATGAGTTAAGCACGTCACATGGATCTTGTATGTGGATTACATTACAAACCAAAGTTTCACATTTATAGATATGGCTTTTGTATACATTGAGAGTGCAAGTAAAACCTGTAAAACCTTGCATGAATCCATGATACAAAAACGCTAGCAATGCCGGCAAGGATATAGGATGGCATTGAGATCCATTATTTATTGCAACTTAATCAAAACAGTTGTACAATTGAGAAATCTAGGTCTAATGACTAACACTTGAAGGTGATTTCTGCTGCAATTAAATCCATGTTCATCTCCAAGAAGTTTTTATCATTCCTTTGATCATAGAAGCATACTTCCTAGGAATAAAAAAAAGACAATCATTTTACACACTGTTTTCAACCACATAACGATCCAAATCCAAATCTTTTTTTTTCTGACTATGGCTATGGCAGATCAAACAATATCTTAAAAACTCGCCTCAAAATTATAAAATGTTAAACAATGTGCTGAGCATCTGTCCAAGATGGGCATCATGTAAAGGGTTCCGTGTATGGAGAGAGTGGAGCAAAGCACAAGTGACAAAAAGAAGATGCAATAGGAAGGCCTTGGAACATCTTGCAAACATACTGCAGAGAAGAACCATTGCTTCCTTTCAAAAAGCATTAGTCAATGCACAGACAGTCAGAATGAGCAGAAAGCACTCTGAGGTCCAATCTCAAGGTAAGGCTCAAATTTTTTAATGTGCTAAGCTCAAGTTTTTCAATATGCCTGATTCTGTGTTTTACAGACGAGTTTAGAGTATGGAATTTGAGGTCTGATCTCAAGGCAGCTTCACGTTCCTTCTATGTCTGATTTCTGTGCTTTTCAAAAGAGTCATTAAAAAGCAAGTCATTTTAGCCAGAGAGATCTTTTATGATCATCTGTAAAGTAGCATCTGCTGAAGTTAGGATAAAGGCATTCTAGCCAGAAATCTATGAAGACCCATTTGTTGCCATGTAACAGTAAAGGTGCTCGTAGCTTGGAAGATCTTCAACACGGAACATGCTGATAAGAGAGCATCGAAACATTCAGCTTGGTGTTATTACAGAAACAGAACACGAAATATGGTTTTGAAAAATTGGAGGATGTACATTCATTATTTGCAGGTGAAAATTAAGTACTCATGTCTTTTGATTGAAAGTTATTGATGATCTACATGCTGGATGGGTAATGATTGTATTTCACTGGTCCAAAGCATTTTTGGATATGTGCCTTTGGAAACATGCAATAATTCGTAGACAATCTCACCTTTGTTTGAATTGCTGGTCTTCTTCTGATATTGTCTGGGTATCTGTGTTGTTCATATACCTGGATCCACTTTTACAGAAAGATGTGCTCGCAAGGAATAAGGCAGGATCATTCTGGAGGTTTTCATCATTACGGAAATGCTTTAAATCATGGTTGGAAGTGGTAATGTTAACTGGCCTCACATCTTTCTTTAGATATGTACAGATGCTATTGTTCCTCCCTTGATTGCATGTAACAATTTTGTAGCATAGTTCTTGTTCCTAATGGATATCTTGTGAAGTTTTTAATGATCCATTCTTTTAACAATTTTGTGCAACGATCAGTTCCTAAGAGATAAAGCCAAACTTCAGTATATTACATGGATCAAGATACGAATGGATTTTCACTGCTTACACAATGTGTTGTGTGCTTGGAGATATGCGAGTCAACAAAAGATCACTCAACGAAATCACAGTAAAGTTACACCTTTTCTCAAACCACGTATTTAAAGCTAATAAATAGTTTTGAGTGGCTCTATTTCCTTTTGTTTGTGAAACATATTCCACATCCTATTAAGAAGAAATATATAAACTCTGCAATCCCGGATTTTTTCCAAATATGAACAATCCGTTGAAGAGCAAAGCACAGGACAGACTACCATGAGTAGCTCTATATCTATGTGTTTGTAAAAAATATTCCACAGGACAGACCACTGTGTGTGCATGTTTGGGTGTACAACATCCTCATGTACATACCACCAACAGGCGACATTTATTAGTGTAATTGTGAACATCATTAAAGTCAGAGTTTTACTGATCTGTTCAGATGAAAAATAAAAATTTGCATTCCTTATTATTTATATATCTTACATTTTGCAAAAATTTTCAGTTGACTACTTTAGAAAACACCAACAAATGGCTTGTCTATACCGGAACCTACACATTTGGATTTGCTATATTCACAGAATGAAGGTATGCATCAATCCTGAGACTTCTGCACACGTCCAGATACCATGGAGCTTTGCCAACCAGATGATCTTATGATAAGATATTTTTGACTTGTTTTTGCAGTACTTGAGAGCAGCCCAGGAGATGCACAGGCGTCGTCATCTGAAGTCATACTTCCGTGCATGGTTATCTGGAATCATCAGGCTCAGATTTAGGAAAGAGGCTGAGGAAATAGTGAGTGTGATAATCGTTAAACATGTATGAGAGTTTTATGATAAAATCTAGCACCATACAAAATGCAACGATCACACCGCCCCGGCACCCCCCCCGCCCCAAAAAAAGAAAAAAAAACCAAAAAACAAAAAAGGGGGAACAAAGGAAAAAAGAGAGTTCATGCATGGTCATCTAGACTCATCAGGCTAAGATTTAGAAAATAGGCTGGATGATCAGGAGTTTTCTGGTCCTCGTTACCAGTCAATACATCACTTTTTTGTGACAGAAGTTACAACCATACAAATGCCATTCTCCATCTCCTCCCAAAGAAAAGCTTCCTATGTAAATGAAAATTTCAGCGAATGCACAATATCTTTTATGAGAAAAACAACCTACTGTACATAATGTTCCATCCCTTTTTCACCCCAAATATACATTCTTTTTAGTCAAAGAAAAAGTGAAGATTGTTTGCAAAGCAAGGACCTTGTAGCATCCAATAATTTTGCCAAAATGGCAGGTAAAACCATTTAAAAAATTTGTCTAAGATTTCTGTCTTCTGTTGTGAAAATGCATAAATTGATCCCTACTCTAACCTGTGTATTTTTTAATGATTCATTTCTGGAGAGAGAGTTGAGTGGAGTGGGTTCCAAATTATAGCTTGCAGAATTTGGCATACCGTTTGGAAAAACTGTTGCTATATAAAACTCCTCAATGATGATGCAGGTCATGAGTCATTTATTTATGAAGTTTTGCAGAAGTGCTTTCCTTGTGTGGCGGGATGTCACTGTCATGGTATGCTTCACAATTATCATAGTATGGATATGTAAGATTTGTATATATTTGTGAAGCATACAAGAGTATTAAGAAACTAGCATATGTTAATAAAGTCAACACTGTCCTCTTGTTGCAGGCAAGGCACGTGCGTCACAATCAAGCATTGGCTGTGCATAAGATTCAACACTGCAGGGTAACATTATTTTGTTAGAAAACATTTATTCTAGTTTTGTTCTTAGCAAACTAAGAACAGATATATGGCAGATAACTTTAGAGTAAGGCTTGGTTCAATCCTTGCAACTGTGTTTTTTTCTAGAAAATCCTTGCAACTGTGTTAATAACATAGTCTCAGCTGAAGAGGATAGATCTTGTTTGTGGTGTATCTGGATTTTATTCTCCAACTTCTTTCAGCTAAAACAAAATATACGGACAATCCATTAATGTCAGATTACAAACAAGTCATTTCCCTTTTTATGAAATAAATGAATAAGAACGTGTTAAATATGCCACTCATTTCCCTTTTTATGAAATAAATGAATAAGGACGTGTTAAATATGCCATTATACGTGGATCCTCAGTACATTCTTCCTATATTGATGGCTTTGTTTTCTCCTCCTTCACAGTTGCCATGTGCCTTTCCCCCGACCTTGCTCCATGGTCTTCATTTGTCCTCCTCTCTTGTTACTGCACTTCCAAGCCTTCAGTCTGCTTCATGATCAAGTTGATCCTTTACTGTCACCTCTTCCTGTACATGGTTCCGTTGGTACCATAGTCCTGTTGCAATTTCTAAGATCTTTGTTGTTGTTCTGCTCTGCGGATGAGCACAACAAGAAGGAACGTGAGACAATAATAGTTCTGCTAGAAGAGAAAGTAGAGGGGAGAAAGGCATGGCAAGAGAGAAAAGGAAGAATAAATATCAAAAGAGAAGCCACGAAGAGACAAGCCACTAAACAGAAAAGTAAGTTGGCAATAAGCAGTCTGTGACCTTGCTCATGCCCTCCCTCAAGATACACCTAACTTTTGAAACAATAGCCACGACGAAAGTATCATTAATATGCAAATGTGTTCATATTGATGCATCAAACATGCATTCCAAAGGTGCGCAATAGCGTAACTAGGGCTTATATAAAGGACAAAGCTCTAAGCAAGGCAAGTTCAAGGAGGGTCAATCAGATTTGGCTATTTCTAATTCATGCACGAAGAGCACTTCACATTGGATGGGTTATCAGTATGGAAGCTCTTGTTAGGGTCAGACCTATCAGAGACAGGTTGGGCTTGAGTGGAGAGGCTTCAGGTAAGACTTCAGTCCTACATCAGATACTCCTAGCTAAGATCGGAGCATCCCCACTGCAGCTTTAGCATTCCAGGTTATCATGTACCTCTATCATGTCAGGGATTATGGCTCTTGCATTGTAGGCCAACACAAGCTACCATGGCTGGCCATATCTTCATCCATGGCTTTGCTGTTCTGAAAACAGCAATGGAGTTCAGCTTTCTGATGTTGATTTCTCTAATATTGATACTTTCGTCATGGATATGTGTCCATATTGATGCCTTACTGTTGGATGACCAGTCTGCGGATGGACTATCTACTACCCAATATCATTATGCTGTGGATCAGCTAGCTGAAACTCATACTTGAGTCATTGAGGTGATTGGCCAATTAGAATGAAGCACTTGGAGTGATGATTCACCCAAGGTTCAACTGATTTGAGAGATTATGTCAAAGTATTCTGAAGTGGGAACTTCCACTATGGGCTCCCTCCTAATAGGAATGTTGACCATAAGATTGAACTTGTGTCTGGTGAGTAGACTGTGTCAAGAATCCTTACAAGGCTAGTTCGATTGAGGTGGATGTATTTGCATCGCAACTTCAAGAATACCTCCAACTAGGTCAAGTGTGACCTAGTAAGTCACCTTGGGGTGCACCAGTGCTTCTAAAGACATGTCTATGCGTTGTGCGTAGAATATAAAAGCTGAACAGACTCATGATCAAGAACAAGTATCCTTTGTCGAGGATGGACAATCTCATTAATCAGGTCTGCAAAGCCAAGTAATTCGAAAGATTGATTTTGAGAACGGGCTATCATCAGATAAGGATATTTGAGAAAGATGTCTATAAGACCGTGTTTCATGTGTGATTTAGCCATTATGAGTTCTTGGTATTTCCATTGGACTCACTAATGCACCAGCAACTTTCCAAATGATGAGAGATATGTTTCATCCATATTTTGGAAAGTTTGTTGTAGTCTTCCTAAAATGAAATCTTGATTTACACAGCAAGACTCCTTTGGAGCATGGATGCCATTTGCAGCGGATAGTGATGTCCATACGTCAAAAAGAGCAACTCTTTCTCACCTTCTCATAGTCAATACAGCACACCTCAGCTCAACCGATCATCTTGAATTGGGTGGACAAACTGAGAGGTCAATGTGACATGCTAAGAGCTTATGTATCCCGGAGGAAATCTAATTGGGGAGTGTATCTTCCTTTGTAGAGTTTTACAATGGTGCTAAACATTCAACCACACCATTTAGTCCATTCATGCTGATGTATGAATACCACCCTAGAGTCGCATGGGAAGAGTATCTTCCTTTGTTTGAGTTTTCTTACAATAGTGCTAAGCATTCATCCACCCAAATCTCCATTGATGATAATATATGAATACCACTTGAGCCCCATGGGTAGTTGGCTTGCAAAATGTCAATGTTGGCATTGTTGCTGATGGTTGCAACAACAACCGCCTCATACTATTGTCAGCAAACCAGAAGAAGATGCCACAATTCTATACCCTTGAAGAAACAATGCTCTGATGGCCTAAGAGTGCTTGGACATTAAATCTGGATCTTAAGGGAGAATATGATCATATTGTGACACATATTTTCTACATTGATTGTCGTCTGACCTTTAAAAACATTTTTCACCAAGTAGTGATGCCATTTTTGCTGATGTAGGTGAAACTATTTTGCATTGAAAGAGATGCCTCCAATGTCGCATACTCGTGTTTGGAGCTTGACTGGTTTTGTCCTTACCGGTTTCCTTAAATAATCCCTTGAGTATCTATAGAAAAAGTTGGTGTGTAGTAAAGTGAGCTAAATGACAAGTGGAAAGAGGCACGAATTATGAGGCAAGCACAACAGATTGACTCATATCTTGCAAGTACAATGGATGCCTCATTTATAGGCAAGGCAAGTCTTATCTTCAACCACACATCTACCTCGTAGATGAGGTTACACATGAATGAAATCAAAGCTAATCTAATCTAGACAAGTGGGCAAGTGGCCATCTAAGGGGCCATCTAAGGGCACATGCACATGCACAATCACACACTTAGGGACACTACAATAGGACTCTAGACCTAGTTCCTACACACCTGTGTCTGAGGGGGGGGGGGGTTCATATCCTTCCAGAGGTGTTGCCGGAGGCCAAAGGCCACTGGTGTGAGAAGCATGGGTGTCGTAAGCTCTAATGCATTGGATCGCGCTGTGTGCACTGTGCAGTGATGTGTGGGTGTCGTGGGCTGTAATGCCGTGAATCACACCATTGCACTATGCAAGGTGACCGTCACATTCGCATGAGAAGTCCACAAAATGAACACAAGGAGAAACAATCATCATGTACTAGAGAGTCGTGAACAATCCCCATATGCTAGGGAAACATAAGGGATGAGAGAGAGACCATGTTGGCCGCAGTACACAAATCACCAGAATGGACAACTGATGTGATAAGCCACAAGTCAAATAGCTGCCAAAGTACACTATCAGCCTCAATCCTTTCTTTTTGGCTCTTGAGCTTTTCGTGCATTGCATGATGTATCCCGTATGGAGCTTGCTCTAACGGTTTTTCTTTAATACTTAATAGAAGTCTCTTTTTGCAAAAAAAAAAAAAAAAAAAGCTGCCAAAGTACACAGGTTTATCCCCATAGTGAACACAAAGCTACAACTGGCGAGCTCGTAGCTCGAGCCTCTCCACTCACTCTCCTTCCTGGCTCACACCCAAAGCCCTGAGACATCCTCTTGGATAGTTGCTAGGTCTGTGCATTTGATTGGTCCCAAAGATGTGTACTCAAGCAGTGTGTGATTTCCTAATGTCCTTTCTCAAAGAGAAGGCATCACCTTGTGGATCACTAATGCCCATAACCCCAGGCAAGGGGGTCCACCCTCAAATGCTAGACCTAGTCCCCATGACCTAACTGAAACTGCAGGAAAACTTTCATCTACTTTTGCAAAACATGCTATTAAAATTGAAATGTAAAATAAAAATTACCAAGCAAGTGGATACAAGTTTTCTAAGGAGTGACAAGAAGCATATCCGTCCACAAGGCTGAACAATTGCACAGAATGGCTGCTTTAATAAACATGGCTAGTTCTTTGCAAAAAAAGCCAAAAAAAAACGTAGCTAGAGCTTTCGGCAAAACACACGACCGACGAGAAGACACATATGGGTTGGAAGCTGTGGCGAGATGAAGGAGCGTGGCGCTATCCGGGTGGCTCTGATATCATGGTGGAGGAGGAAAGTGAGCTAAATGACAAGTGGAAGGAGGCACGAATTGTGAGGCAAGCACAACAAATTGGCTGATATCTTGCGAGTACAATGGATGCCTCATTTATAGGCAGGGCAAGCCTTATCTTCAACCACACATCTACTTCACAGATGTGGTTACACATGAATCAAATTAAAGCTAATCTAGTCTAGACAAGTGGCCACTTGCCCACCTAAGGGCACATGCACCTCACACTTAGGGACACTCACAATAGGAATCTAGGCCTAGTTCCTACACACCTTGGCTACAAAATAACCCCAACATGTAGAAATTGGCCAAGTGTGAGGCAAAAAAGAAATAGTTTTTGTGCAAGAATTTAATTTGTGTAGTTAGGACAAGTTTAGATGATTCATGGATAAGGCTTTAAAAATTTCATGCCATCAATAAAACTTCCACTTAAATTGCATGATGATTGCTCTTTGTAACCTCAAAACTCAATTTGAATAACCTTTGCAGGTAACCAGTGCATTTTCTAAATGGAGGGAGGTGGTGAGAAGCATCAAGTTTATTAACAACCTTGTTAACACTTTCATTCTAGAACAAAAACGGAAACTCTTTGAAAAATGGTAAATACCAAATGATAGACTGTTTCTTTTTTCTTGGCTTTTCATAATACTAGATTTTTAAGTGGAAAGAAAAGAAGCTATGCTAGCAAGATTTTGTCAAGTTTCTTTTTAGTTAAGTATGAAATATTTACAACAGGATTGAGATTATAAAGCAGCAAGAAAAGTGGACTCAAAGTCACAGCTGTATAGTAAGCATGAGACACCACAGGTGTATACAAACAAGTTTTCAAACATGGCAGGAGAGAACTCTCAAGCAGAAGAACGAAAGAGAGAGAAATTATAGAGCGTCTGCCTTTATACAGAGAAGCACAGTGCAAAGAGTCTTTCACAGACTAAAAGGATGGATGCATGACCGCCAAATGAAAGAAGGCTTCTCGCTTTTAGCTTGTGGTAAATTGCAGCACGTCTGTATGAAATCTGCATTTAGTGCTTGGCACAGACAAGCTGGAATCTCCTCAAAACGGCGAGGTGTCCTTAAAAAACTGCACCAAGCATGGGATCAGAAGTTGTTGACCAGGACTTTTAGTGAAATGCAAGAACTTGTCACAGAGAATTGGCATCTCCGAAGAATGGTGAGTTTCACGTTGTGGTATGTCAGCTATATTTTCACTCTATTACCAGTTAAGTGCAAAAAGTTTGTGCAATGTTACATTGTGATTTGAGCATGAACATACAGGTTATCAATGCATTTAAAAATAACTATGAGGCTATAAAGATGGAGAAGGTGGAAAAGTGGCATCAACAGCGCTGTAGCCGTTTTCTATTGCAGGTATTTGAGAGGAAGCATCCTTCTGTACTCACCAAATATCACACTAGCCTTCACGTTGGAAACAACCCCAAAAGACACTGACGATATTGAATTATTTTTACAGTACTGGCGAGAAAGAACAACCTTTTTCATTGCTGTGCACCAGAAAGCACAAAGTTTTAAGGTCAACTCCTTGCGACGAGCATTTCGCGAGTGGAGAGTACATGTCAGCTACAAGTATGATCAATTTGTTTATTTGTCTCTCAAAGCCTGTCCCTTGAGAGTTCTAGCTGCTGCTCTTTGCCTACCACGTGGCTCTTTCCATAATGGAAGTATCATGTCATCATTCCTAATTGCTGTAGCAGGTGTTCTATAGTTCAAAATTTTGTGCAATCTCTTTGTTTTGGCAACATGATTTTAAGTGCCATAATATTTTGAATCAGGCTTGAATTACAAGAATCAGGGAGGAAGCTTTTGATGTATCATTGCACATTCTTGACAAGGCAATGCTGGGTACGCTGGCAATTTCGAACAGAGGAAGCTCAGTATCAGCAACAGTTCCTCCTGTTTAAAACATTCAGGGTATTAGTTTCACCTTGTCAGAAGGCTTCTGCAAGAATTACATGCATGGAAGTCTATAATGAAAATACAGTATAAACTTCCAAGCATATGTGGTGCCAGAATAACAAATTTCCAAAAATTGCACGCACAAGTGGTGTGGAAGCTTGAGACACTATAGAGAGCGTGCTAGATGTTGATTTTGACAAAAATGATGGAGATATCTGGGACCGCGATAACAAATAATTTGTTCTGCTGTTTCCTAATCAGATTTCTGGGGAAAATTTTTGTTATTCCTATGTTGCATCCAGATTGTTAACCTGCAGCATACTAGAAGTACCATAGAAGTACCATAGATATCTACATTGCTGAATCCATTTGATAATGTTGCCGTCCTTCCCACCAGTGGAACAAATATTTGTGAGCTACAAAATTTAAAGTAAATGTCCAAGAGGGGAACTTAACGACATTCAGCACACACCCCTTCAGAATTATTTCGTAAGAGGCCACAGAGTGGTAAGGAATTACTTGACAGTGCAAGTATTTCCTTTTCCCCAATAAAATTTTGGCCAGATATTCCCGCATGAGCCTAGTTAATTTTTGGTACTGCAAACATTCAACATGTCTATGCTGGCATCCTGTGCATTTATATTTGAAAGCCACCAACACTAGGCACACCGCATACATCATGGCAAGAATGCCTGTAATTTAATTCAATTGATGTGGCCACCTGGATAATATATTACTTATCTTGGATGTGTATTCTTTCATCCTCACGTCATATGATTGTGCTTTCCGGTTTTCCTGGTCTTATTTAGTTTCTCCATGGACTTCTTATGCTCAAGCTGCATATTGGCAGGTGTCCACATATAAATAAGTCTTTCCCCCCTCCCCCAAGAAAAAAACCTTGTATTAGAAGCTTTGAGAAGATACAAGATCAGCAGTCAGGAGGCGCTGAAATGAAAAAGGTGCTGGCTGTCATGTAGTGTGCCTCTTAGGGTCTTAGCTCACAACCTAGAGTACAATAGAATAGGGTTCCAACAGCCAGGGCAGAGGGGCTTGAATACCTTGATTGGTAGGATTTATTGTCCCCCCCTAGAGAAGATAACTTTCCATACAAATACTCCACTAAAAAAGGTTGCTAATCGAAGAAGAAAACAAGAAAAACTGGTTGTCCAAACCAGCTCGTTTCCACAAAACCCGACTCACTACCTAGGGTGTCTCAGAAATAGGGGCTAGCAACGAGGGTGGAGGGCTATTCATCCAGCAAATGCCTCGCTCCATGATTCATACACAAATTTACATACAGATTTTGCATTGACAGCCCGTACTGCTCATGCTTCAGCCCATCTCGTCAAATAATCCACAGCTGTCAGCATATAACAATTTCCCCTGGCTGTCATGGGTAGAGGACCGATGGCATCTATTCCCCATTTCTCAAAAATATTATAAGCAAGCATGATATTTCTGAGTTCTGGATGTAAGATCCTCTTACTCATTTGTTGACACTGTAGGCATGACCTCCACCAATGTCTTATGTCTCTCTGAAGGGATGGCCACACATATCCTTCTGTAAGTATTTTCCTCAGCATGATTTTGAAAGCAAAATGTCCTCCACATACTCCCTCATGATTAGCTTGTAGGATATGAAAAACTTCCTCATGCCAGGAAATTCTTTTGAGCACCAGATCAGCCTTTCATGTAAAGAACATCACCTATCAGACAATAATAAGTACAGCTTTTAATAAATCTGTATTTTCTTTGTTTCGGAACTTCTTTAGGCACTTTACCAGTTAACAGGAAGCTTTCCTCACAAGCTAATGTCTCCCTTCCTTTGTATAAGGGCTCCTGCACTCCTATTGCATCAACATAAGCTGCTGTAATTTCCTGCGCAACATCATGTGCATTTACATTCTTACCTCTTTCAATATGCTGGAGTGTCCAGGCATCCAATTGATTTAACAGTTTCTTCACCACGCTTATCCATCTCTTCAAATGAACATGCTTAACCTTCCACACACCTAAAATTTGCTTCACAACTAGTAGAGCATCTCCCTTAATCATGAATCTCTTAATACCCAGACTAATGCATACTTTCAAACCTTCAAAGAGGGCTGCATATTCAGCTTCATTATTACTGCTGGCTTTGAGCTGACTGAAAAGTTTCCACATTATTTGCTCAATTTCCCACATGAAGCAAAGACACGTGTACCTAAGCGATTTTCTGAACTTGCATTTGTTAGCAATGCCTTCCAGGCAGCGCTCTCCTTACACTTCAAAAGTGTTCCTCTACTTATTTTATGGCACGTCCTTGCCACTCATCCCATGCCCATTCTACAAAGTACAATCAGCAGAATAACTCATACAAGCTGCCATGGGCTGAAGCAAAGGGCTCGCTAAGGCCCGTGAGGCCTCCTAACGACAATAATACAGCTCTCTCTCTCTCTCTCTCTCTCTCTCTCTCTCTCTCTCTACAAAGTACAATCAGCAGAATAACTCATACAAGCTGCCATGGGCTGAAGCAAAGGGCTCGCTAAGGCCCGTGAGGCCTCCTAACGACAATAATACAGCTCTCTCTCTCTCTCTCCCTCTCACTCGACATGAGCTCAGCCAGGTTATCAGGGCAGATTTGTTGCAGCTATACACGTTTCGCACTTGGGTTCATCCCACGGAGCTTCCTACGAAGATGGCCACATATCGTGACCATTTTCTCAGGATTTCAGAGGATGGCTTCATCATATCCCCAGGATATATCGGCGTTCATATGTCGCACTCACTCAGGATTGCCTTGGGCCAGCTCAGGGTATCTTCCCACAGATTAGACGTTGAGGCCAGCAGGATGCGTCGTACAGCTACCGGACATAGACCCAGGCGAGAGACTAGGATATGCCCTTGTTGCACTATGGGGGAGGTGGAGACTGAGGAGCACTTTGTTTGCAGATGCCCTTTATATTATGAGATCCGTGGCAGATTTCACTGTTTATTTGGGCACGGATTTGGACCTCTCTCTCGGATTATGGAGTATGAGGATCAGTATTGCTTAGCGTTGTTCATCAGGGAGATCACCAGATACAGAGAGAGATTCCTCAGAGAGCACCGTCGCATCCCTGCCAGAGACCTGGTTATTCATGAGGAGCAGGACGAGGCGCAGGACCATGAGCACAGAGATAGCCCATCTTGCCAGAGAGCACCGATGGTTCCACCCCGAGGATGTACATATGACATGATCCGGCAGCACCGCAGGATGATCTTACACAGAGGCCGTACCCGTCGCTTTATTTCTAGACGACGGAGGATGATGGCAGATTTTCGGAGGAGATTGCTCCATGGAGACTTGGCACCGCCAGCAGCCCATTTGACACTTGCCCAGATCTTCACACTCATGGCAGGAGGCATGGTCGATGGCCATGACTTCCATCATTTCTTTGGATCACAGACCCCTTAGGGAAGACGATGTTCCTCATATTCCATATTTTACATTTTGTATCTAGGCAATTTTGGTACTCTATTTCATTTCATTTTGTATCTAGGATTTTTGTAGCCATTTTTGGCATCTTAGCGGTATTACGATGAGGCCACCTAGTTGGCGCATCGTTGATGATGTATTTTCCTTTCGGATGATTTTGTGTCCCATAGGCCATGTATGGCCTTCCGTGGACCTTTAATAAAATTTCTTTCTTTCTTTCTTTCTCTCTCTCTCTCATGATGATGATGATGATGATGTTGATGATGATGCTGAGACTTATATAGTCGACCATCGACATGACTATGTTGTACTTAAGACTTAGTACTACCATTCTGCATTTTTTGCATTTTGCATTGGTATGGATGCTCGTTTAGCAGCTCCACTACCACAGCTCGTTGTATCAGGATTTTCACAGTCTCATAGACCCATCGGTCTTCCAAAGACTTTAATAAACTTTCTTTCTTTCTTTCCCCCCCGCCCAAAAAAAAAAAATCAACTTATGAGAATCCTCCTCTTCTTTCGATATACTCCAATGCTTCATAAAAAATCAAATAATGAAGGCAGTGCTGTTGAGCATATCATGTGCTCTCTTGTTCTCCAATGACAGAATGTCCCCGCATAGGCATGGATTTTCCATTTTCAACAGCTAATATTTTGGATTGTAATTCCATCACTTGTTAAGCATTCAGTGACTTTACATAATCAAGTATGCAACAGATTGTCATTGCAGTCTTCTATTTTCAGCAACTTTACTCTTTTTCTTTTGTTTGCACAAAATCTTACTGCTTGGTACTGTTAAGGGCAAACCAGTGATCTTGCATCTTGGCAGTTGACACTTCTGCATTTTGAGCAGCAAATAGTGGTCCAGTTTCAGAATTTGTTTTGTTTTCTCGGGCCTCAGTAGATTCCTTCCTTGCTTGATTAGTCATTGTTTACAATGTGGTCATGCATGTGTGTGAGAGGTGCGTCTCCAGAAATATGTGTAGGTTAACCAGCTTGTATTTGTGGTTAATCCAGGCATGGATAAAGTATGCCAAGTGGAAGGCCTTTTGGAGATGCATGGAACAGGATGCTACGGTCATGATATTACAATCACTACAAAAAAGAGTGTTGTGGGCTTGGCAGGGTCTTGTTAGAGAGATTACTATAAGACGGGAAGAGCATCAGCAACAACGCTTTCTTCAGCGTGAAGCGATAGTCCTTGCGACTAGGGCGTAAGTGATTAATTATCTCAAGTTTTGCCTTGTTATTAGCATTGTGTTTGTGTACATAGATTGTTCATGAATCCATTACAGAAACTGATATACATTTTAATGAAAGGATCAATCTCAACAATAAGATTTCAAAATCTACTCACCAAACAAGGTGCACTTTTTTTGTTATTTTAAAATCAAAAGTGCGTGAAAATTACTCAAGAAATTCAATTAATTATGTCATGACATTGCTTACAAATTCTATTGAACACCAAATGACATCAATGGGACTACAAAAGTCACATGCAGGACTGAGTTTCTAATGTGGCAATCGAGATTGTCACTTTATTTTTCCATGCTTGTCTCTGTGCTTTCATACCGTGGAGAAAATATGGATTGCAATTTCAAATATCTTTGTGAAGAAGGCCTTTGTGCAAGTTCAACGATGAACTATAAAGTTGTTTGATTGGCTGCCTCATAAATGTACAGCTTTTTTCCCTCGGGTTTATATGGCAGCCCACACCCCTGAGAGAGAGGTCAGTCCTCTTCTCAGCCCTTTGGTATGCCATCATTTTAGAGAGATGCATTTGGCAGAGAGACCCAACCAGGGGTTTATGCACCTATCGCTCTACCAACAAGCACATACAGCCAGACACAACCAATGCATCAAATGGTAATAGCTATTACAAAGCACAGGATTAGTGGTGGGCAGATTCTTTGCGTTCATATAAGGCCCTACCTGAGGCCATCAAACTTGAGATGTCCTTCTCCGATTATGTGAACGTCAAGCGTGATGATGCCTGCACTTCCGAAGGTTACACACACAAGAACTATGCAGCCAAGGATATCAAGGACAAACTCACAGTGCATAAGTTCAAAGGGGACACTCGCACTCCTAATGAGCTGGAAGTTGGAAGATTATTTCTTCTTCTACCCAAAGCAGGATGCAGATCGCATAATCTTTGTGGGTATGCACATGCAAGACTATGCACATACTTGGTGGCGTTATATGAGGGACTCGCCTCATAGGCCAACCACATGGAAAGAGTTCAAGGAGTTGATGATCACCACATTTGTATCCCCACTCATATTGGAGCAATATCTGGCTGAATTCTATGCATTATTGCACACTGGTACTGTCCAAGAGTACTAGCAACATTTTTGGAGACTTTCCTTGTTTGTACAGGACGTATCTGAGAGAGGGAAGTTGCTGCGTTTCATCTAGAGATTGAGTTCTTCTCTCGCTGCAGATGTGAAGGCACATAATCCTCAAACAATTGAGCGTGTAGCCCAATGGGCAAAGGTATTTGAGCCCAAATATCCCAGCAAGTATAAGATGACAGCAGGGAATGCAAATGAGGCTGAGAAGAAGCCTAAGGTGATTGATTGGCATCAAAGAAAATTGGCAGCAACACCACTTCCGAGGCTTCCCACTGTTACAAGTAGCAAGATGTCATATGCTAAGCCATACAGGTCATTTGATGCTAAGCTAGGAGCTAAGCCAAGTGTTGGAAATGAAAAATTAGAATTTAAACAACACACCAGGGCTATTATGGACAGCAGAAAGCAGGCAAACTTATGCTTTAAGTGTGGTGAGAAGTGGACTCCAGAGCATCGGGAAGTTTGCAAAATGCGTAACAGTGGTACTGCAAAACTTGGCATGATTATTGAGATATCGGATTATGAGGATTTAATGGATGCTTCTGAGACTTTGGATGCCACTCATGATGATTCAGAGGGTGCACACGTCGTGGAAGAAGCTCCAGCTGTTGGAGCCACGAAGGGGGCTTATTTTCCCTTTGATCCCGATGGTGCTAATGAACATAATATGCAGGGTATACAATCCGATGACACTCAGCCCACATGTAACATGCGAGACCGTTGGCCTAAAGTCTTTCATGTGCAGCATCAAATTGCTACGCCTTTTCTTGCGTGAGAGGATGCAAATGAAAATACTCCTGTGGATGAGGAGGAGATCTATTGGGATGCGCAGCAAACAATTTAAGCTCTCTCTTTTCATGCCTTCATGGGTGCCAAAAGTGCTGAAACTATTATACTGAAAGGATAAATTAGCGGCACGACTGTTCACATGCTTGTGCACAGCACTAGCACTCATAGTTTAATCAATTCTAAGACCTTACAAAAGGTGGGACTGATTGCTATTGAGATTGATCATGGGCTGAGAGTAGAGGTGGTAAATGGACAGCATTTGGTCAGTAAATTTTGTTGCCAAGATGCAAGGATCAAGCTCTCTGAGGATTATGAATTTGCTAGGGATCTCTTGGCACTGAATATGGGCCCAATAGATGCTGTCCTGGGCTGTGATTAGCTGAAATCCTTGGGCAAAATCAGCATGGACTTAAATGCCTTGTCACTCAGCTTTGTTCACAAGGGAAGATCTATAACATTGCATGGTATTGCAACTCCTAAATTGCAGGTCATTGCAGCAAGGCAGTTGGTCAGAGAGCTTAGGAAGGAGCATGCCCTCTACGCATTAGATGTGTCAGTATCTCAGGGGGGTAGCATTCCCCGTGTTGAGGATTGTGATATGCAGTAGTTGCTATTGGAGTTTCAGAGCTTGGCAGTAAGCCCATAAACAAAGCCCCATACCATCTCTCAAAGATTGAGCGAGAGGAAGTGGTAGTACAGGTGCGGGAATTGCTTGAGAAGAACTTCATCTCTCATAGCACTTCTCCTGTTGCCTCCCCAGTTCTTCTGGTGAAGAAGAAGGATGGATCGTACTGCATGTGCATTGATTACAGGGATCTAAATAAGGCCACTATCAATAACAAGTTTCCAATCCCCATGATAGATGACCTATTGGATGAACTCAAGGGTGCTCCGTTTTTAATGAAGATAGATTTGAGGTCTGGTTACCATAAAATCAGGGTGAAAGGAGATGAGCACAAGACGGCCTTCCGCACAGAACGGGGCTTGTATGAATTCAAGGTGATGCCTTTTGGATTGGCTAATGCACCGGCCACCTTCCAGGCACTGATGAGCAAGATATAGCACAACCACTTCTTTTCAGATGCATGCTTGTTTTCTTTGATGATATCCTCATTTACAACAAGGATAGACAAGAGCACATTAAGCATGTGAAGCAAGTGCTGGAAATTTTGAGGATGCATCAGTTTTATGCAAAAGCTAGCAAATGCACTTTTATGGCAAAGGAGGTTGAGTACCTAGGGCATACTATGAGTAGACGTGGCATCCAAATGTCATATAAGCAGAAGCGGTGGTTGGCTGCAGTCCAATCCTATGATTTTGACATTGAGTATAGAAAAGGGAAGAAAAATGTGGTTGCAGATGCCTTGTCTGGGCTTGCAATTTGTCTGCTATCTCTACCATATATCAGGAGTGGATTCATGGCATTCAGGAAGAGTATATGCAGAATTCTAAGGCAGCTTCCATATTTTCAGATTTGCAAAAGCCTTCTAGTTAGGTTCATCTGGATTTCAAATTGCATAATGGCCTGGGTTCAAAATTAATCATGTGTATTGGAACTGCTGCTGCTCCCCTCCTCACTGCTCTCCTCGCTCCCTGCTGCTCTCCCCGCTCACTGCTGCTCCCCCGCTCCCTGCTGCTCCTCCTGCTCCCCTCCTCGCTGCCCCCTCCCTTCCCTCCTGCTGCTGCTCCTCTCCCCGCTCCCTGCTGTCTCTCTCCCCGCTCCCTGCTGCTCCTCCTGCTCCCTCCTCGCTGCCCCCTCCCTTCCCTCCTCGCTGCCCCCTCCTACCTGCCCCCTCCCCCACGCTGCCCCTTCCCCCGTGCTGCAGCCTCCCCCCCCTGCACTGCAGCCTCCTCCCCCCCCCGGGCCTGCTGCTGCCCTGCGCTGCAGCCTGCTGCCCCCCCCCCGCACCTGCTGCTGCTCCCCCCCCGCTGCAGCCTGCTGCTCCCCCCCCGCTCCTGCTGCTGCTTTCCCCCCGCTGCAGCCTGCTGCTGCTTCTCCTCCCCTCTCCCTCCCCTCTCCTCTACTCCTCTTCTCCCCCTCTCCTCCACTCCTCCTCTCCCCCTATCCTCCCCTCCTCTTCCCTCCTCCCTTCTTCTTCACCCTCTCCTTCTTCTGGATTACCCCTATTCTCCTATAGGGGTCTCCTGGGATTCAAGAAAGCGGACGAAGTTTTTATTTTTTGTGTTTGAATCAGCCAACACACCTCGATTGACGAATGAATTCCCATTCGAGCAATCCGTCTCCGCTCACACCGGCCGCGAGAACTATCACTTTTTCAAAAGACGAGCTACAGCAGTTGCAAAAGGATTTCGAACATGAGTGTTCCACGACTCTCTTCGCACGCATTCATGGCTCACACCCCTCCAGGTCACAAGCTAGAGATTGGATGCTGTCGGCACTTCCTCAGGACCTCGCCCCCCACCTCAAGGATGTTTGTTTGTTGGGACGGGGTTTCTTTCAGGTGTGCCTAGATTCCCCGGACATCACGAGAGACCTGCTACAGGCCGGGTTTCTACTTCTAGGCTACAGGAGGATCTTTTTCTTTCCTTTCCAACTGGGATTTGACCCAGTTGAATAGGACAAGCAGGGAGTTTCTGTTTTCATCAGGTTCCTTGGTCTTCCCTCAGTTTATCACCGGCTTCTTTCAGTTATTGGCGAGAGGTTTGGTGTGGTGGCAGAGATCGCCCCTCTGAGGTTTGGCTGCTGAGGCGCTCAGGATGGACGGGGTTCCCAGGGTTAGGGTCATTGTCCAGGACCCCAATATTTTAGATGACCACATCATGCTACAGCTACCCGGATGGGTCTTTCTTCTGTCAGAGATTTGAGGTTGCAGGTCGGCAGGACCAGTGCAGGATTTGCAGATCCTCGGTACACTTCGCTAGAGATTGCCCAAAGAAGAAAAAGAGGCCCACAAAGCAACCAGCTCGTACTAGCTTACGACAGAGAGCTGGAGCAGGACATACCGCTCCACAGACATAGCCTCAGACACGGGCTCCCCCCTCTCCTAGGGCTACTCGAGTCACTTCGGCACCCCGCGCCACCTCTGGCCCACGGTGGGCTCCGGTCGCGGCTAGGCCCTCTACTCTAGTTCACTCCTCCATCTCTTTGGAGGCTACCCCCTTGGAGCCTCAGGAGGAGACTACTGTTCAGGAGCCTTGTTCAACTCCACCCTTGGATCAGGCTGTACCTTCCTCAGCAGCGCAAGTTGTTGGCACCTCGTCTGCACCACTTTTAGATCAGGATCCAGTACAGGTGCCTCCCTCTTTGGAGAGAGGGAAGGGGGTTTTACATTCTCTTCCTGCTTCGGTAGGAATCCTTCGTACCCCCTCCCCAGGACTGGCTCAGCGGAACTCTTTTTCCGCTTTGGAGAACCTCTCTAGCCTCCCAGATGATGATTTTGTACCCTCTACTTTTGGAGAGCCAATTATCGCCTTCCCTGTTGAGAGTTCTTGATGTCCCATGGGCCCATTTTGGCCTTTAGTG
Source organism: Dipteris shenzhenensis (assembly GCF_047967505.1). Classification (NCBI taxonomy): domain Eukaryota; kingdom Viridiplantae; phylum Streptophyta; class Polypodiopsida; order Gleicheniales; family Dipteridaceae; genus Dipteris; species Dipteris shenzhenensis. The sequence goes on from NC_141605.1 coordinate 8,977,489, forward strand.
GACAATAATACACTTTCTTTCTTTCTTTCTTTCTCACGTGTGGACTTTCCTCCCCTCAGACCTCGTGTGTATGGCAGGAGGTCTGCTCCGGTAGAGGCTTTTGTTTCCGCTACCAGGTCGGGTAAGGTATTCCAACCCACTTCCTCCCGCCGATGAGGATAGCCAGTTGGAATATACAGGGATTGGGCGGCATCCCTCATCGCCGTCGCAGACAGCTGATCAGGAATCAGCTCCATCCAGGTGTTTCAGGTGGTTCCCTAGACATTCTTTTTCTTCAGGAACACAAACTGGATATGAGAGATTGCTCCAAGTCAGGTAAGCTGCTCTCAGGCCAGACTTTTTGGCTTCCAGCCTTGGGAACCAGAGGAGGTACATGCATTTCAGTTTCAAACTATTTTCTCCCTCTGGTCATTGGACACGGTACCATAACCCCCTCCAGGGCCCAGTGGGTTTTACTTTTGATTGACGGACGTAAGGTTGGTTTCCTCAACCTTTATGCTCCGAACAACAGAGGGGACCGTGTTTTGTTTTGGAAAGAGTTGCTCTCGTGGGCTGACATTGCGGATTCATGGATTATTGGAGGTGAATTCAACATGGTTGAGGCACCCTCTGATAAGAAAGGGGGCTAAGAAGGTGGTATCCACTCCCTTGAGAGAGCAGCCTGGGATGCCTTCTTGTTCAGGTTCAGTGGCAGAGATGTTTAGTCAGATGATGCATTTCTTGTTCAATCTCAGTCACTTTTGTTTTCATGGTCGAACCATAGGGTGCAGATGCCTATCCATGCTCGGATTGACAGATTCTATGTGGGTGACTGGGCTCTTGATAGAGGGGGGACAGTTTGCATTGCACCCGGTGTTCCACTTCAAACCATTTTCCGGTAATTTTGTCCATCTCAGAGCCTCATCTGAGGGAACGGTCTCACAATATCAGGATCCCAGATGCCTTATACACGGATGAGACTCTCACAGAGATAGTGTTGGAGATCTGGGTTTCTCATATACAGGGAGGGGTGGCCGGTCCTTCACATGTGGCCACAGCACTTGACAGTATCAGCGACTTCTATCACTCAGTTGCTAGTGGTCGGCGTTGATGTTGGGGATGGAAGTTTACTTTCTACATCCAAGGATGGCATTCTTCTTGAGGTTGCCTTTCAGCCTGTCAGGATTGTTGGTTTTGTGGACCTTGGAGCGGGCTTGCAGTGGTACTTAGACCCCGACCCTCTGCTCTTGGCCTTGGGATCCTGGAGGTTGTGGTTATATGGAGGTGCACCTATCAGGTGCTTGTAGTGGGACCCAGGAGAGTGGGAATGGATAGATCATGGGCACTGAGAGAGGGGGATTCCCTTCTTTCGTTTCACGGTTGGTAATGCTTGGAGGTTTCAGCTAAACAGTAGGGGTTGGATTCCCTCCAAAGCCCCCCATTGGGAAAGCTTCTTCATCACCACAGACTTGCATAGAAATTTCTGGAGGAGGCTCTAGAAATCCCTCAGAAATAGAAAGATCACTCTTTTCTTTTGGCTTTCTATTCATGGAGGGATTGCAGTGAACCTGTGCAGATCACGATTTGGGGCTGATCCCACTTGTCCTTGATGCCATTCTGCAGAGGAGTCAGTGCGGCATTGCCTTTGGGATTGCAGTCAGGCAAGGACTGTTTGGAAAGGGGTTGCTCGGATACTCAGCATCTTTCACACTTCCCCTTTCTTCATGACTTGGGGCTCGGTCGCATGGTTATCTCTTACCGGGCCCCAGGTGTTTTATGAGGGTGAGCCTTCTTCTTGGGCACTCTCGGTCGGCCGGCATGTGATAGAGCCCTGCTCTCTACAGGATGTACCACTTACTCCCTTCAGAGCTTCTCATGTTTCAGTGGACACCTCTTGGGAGATTTTGGCTAGCATTTCCTCTTGGCACATTTGGAGAGCCAGATGTACTGAGGCCTTGGATGGCACCCAGATACACCCATTACAGGTGTTCACGGGTATTTGGTCTGACAAGATTCACACTTTGATAGCCATATGGGCTAGCATGCAGGGCCCTTCACGGGTAGCCTCTTCTAGAAGGACTATATTTCTTCGAGTTTGGAGAGGTTCTCCCTTTTTCTCGGAGGTTTCTACCGGATTGAGATGGCACTATCAGCCTCAATCCTTTCTTTTTGGCTCTTGAGCTTTTCGTGCATTGCATGATGTATCCCGTATGGAGCTTGCTCTAACGGTTTTTCTTTAATACTTAATAGAAGTCTCTTTTTGCCAAAAAAAAAAAATTGCATAATGGGCTGTTATGGTGCCAAGATAGGATTTATTTAGTACCAGACTCAAAATACCGCCAGTTGGTTTTACAAGAAATGCACTCCTCTCCCATGGCTGGACATGCGAGTATCACTAAAACATATGAAAGAATCAAGCAGAGCTTTACCTGGGAAGCCATGGGGAGAGATGTGGTTAAATACGTGGCTGAATGCTTGCCTTGCCAATAGAATAAAGTGGACAACAAATTACCCGCAGGTTTCTTACAGCCATTGCCCATTCCAGAGGGTAAATGGACGCACATAGCAATGGATTTCATCAGAGGATTGCCTTCTACAGGAAGGGGATGGGACAGAATCTTTGTTGTGGATGGAATGACAAAATAGGCCCATTTCATACCCACTAAGACCTGGTATTCAGCATCAGAGGTTGCTTGGCAATTCATTGAGCATGTCTTTAGGCATCATGGTTTCTCTCAGGAAATTGTCAGTGACAGAGATGCAAAAATTTATGGGTCATTTTTGGTAGGAGATATTTACAGCAGTGGGTACTTTACTCACACCTAGCACTGCTTACCATCCTGAGACTAATGGACAGTCGGAAACGGTGAACAAATGGGTGGAGGAATATTTGAGGCACTTTTGTCATGATACTCAAAAGTCTTGGGATAAATGGTTGGCACTTGCTGAATTTTGCTACAATAATACCAAGCATCTCTCCATTGGCATAAGCCCGTTTGAGGCATTGTACGGATGCCAGGTCGGGATGCCTTCTTCAATTGCTAACGTGGCTGTGAAAAATCAGCAAGCACGGAATGACTTGGAGAGGATGGATGCCCAACTTCAATAGTTGGCAAAAAAGAATATGCAAGATGCCCAAGCCAAGCAGAAGAAATATGCGGATGAACACAAGAGATATTTGTCTTTCAAAGCGGGACATTATGTGCATTTGCTTCTCCATAAGAATCGTTATGCCTCGCTGAAAGGTAATACCAACACAAAGCTTGCTCATAGGTATTATGGTCCTTACATGGTCATCCGCAAGGTTGGAGAGGTAGCATATCAGTTGGAGCTACCTAGTACCTCCAAGATCCATGATGTTTTCCATGTGTCTTTGCTGAAACCACATGTTGGACAGCATGTCCATGTTCTTCGTGAGTTGCCACCTATGGATGAAGAGGGCCACATCCTCTATGTTCTGGAGTGCATCGTGGGTTTCAGAGACCATGTACTCTGAAACAAGGCATACATAGAGTATCTTATCAAGTGGCGAGGACTCCCTAAGGATGAAAATTTATGGCAGCCCAAAAGCATTGTCCAAGACCACCCTATCTTTTTTTTGCAAAAAAGAGACTTCTATTAAGTATTAAAGAAAACCATTAGAGCAAGCTCCATACGGGAATACGGGATACACCATCCAATGCATGAAAAGCTCAAGAGCCAAAAAGAAAGGATTGGGGCTGATAGTGCCATCTCAATCCGGTAGCAACCTCCGAGAAAAAGGGAGAACCCCTCCAAACTTGAAGAAATACTGTCCTCCTAGAAGAGGCTGCCTGTGAAGGGCCCTGCATGCTAGCCCATATGGCTATCAAAGTGTGAACCGTGTCACTCCAAATACCCATGAATACCTGTGATGGGTGTATCTGGGTGTCATCCAAGGCCTCTGTGCATCTGGCTCTCCAAATGTGCCAAGAGGAAATGCTAGCCAAAATCTTCCAAGAGGTGTCCACTGAAACATGTGAAGCTCTGAAAGGAATATGTGGTACATCCTGAAGAGAGCAGGGCTCTATCACCTGTCAGCGGATCGAGAGTGCCCAAGAAAAAGGCTCACCCTCATAAAACACCAGGGGCCCAATAAGGGATAACCATGCGACTGAGCCCCAAGTCATGAAGAAAAGGGAAGTATGAAAAATGTTGTGTGTCCGAGCAACTCCTTTCCAAACAATTCTCGCTTGATTGCAGTCTCAATGGCAATGTCGCACTGACTCCTTTGCAAAATGACAATGAGGGCAAGTGGGATCAGCCCCAAATCATGATTTCCACAGGTTCACTGCAATCCCTCCATGAATAGAAAGCCAAAAGAAAAGAGTGATCTTTCTATTTCTGAGGGATTTCCAGAGCCTCCTCCAAAAATTTCTACGCAAATCTGCGGTGATGAAGAAGCTATCCCAATGGGGGACTCTGGAGGGAATCCAATCTCTACTGCTCAGCTGAAATCTCCTGGCATTACCAACCGTGAAACGAAAGAAGGAAATCCCCCTCTCTCGATGCCCATGATCTATCCACTCCCACTCTCCTGGGTCCCACTGCAAGCCCCTGATAGGTGCACCTCCATATAACCACAACCTCCAGGATCCCAGGGCCAAGAGCAGAGGGTCGGGGTCTAAGTACCACTGCAAGCCTGCTCCATGGTCCACAAAACCAGCAATCTTGACAGGCTGAAAGGCAACCTCTAGAAGAATATCATCCGTGGATCTAGAGAGTACACCTCCATCCCCAACGTCAAAGACCAGAGCATCTTCCCCGAGACCTCGAAAAGCGATCACCTGTAGAGGAACTGCTGTCCTCAAAAAAGCTCCTATCTCATACCAGATTGATTAGTAGTTGTTGTTTGTTGCACTTTTTGGACAGCCATGTTGTGAAATTTTGAGGGCAGTTGAGTCAGTCCAGCATTGCCTTTAGGAGTGCAGACAAGCGAGGACGATTTGGAAGGTGTTGCCAGGATTCTTTGCATATTTCATAGAGCACCCTTCTTCATGACTTAGGGATCACTGGCATGGTTATCTCTTATTGGCCCTCAGGTCTTTTTCAAGGGACATGACTCATCATACGACGACACTCTATGGAGTCATGCTCTCTCCAAGATGTCCCCTTCACTCCTTTCAGAGCTGCTCATGCCTCGGTAGACACATCTTGGGAGATTCTGGCTAGCATTGCAGCTTTTGGAGGGCCACATGTACGGAGGCAATGGAGGGTTCACAGGTTCACCTTCCCAGTCTATGGCCAGTATATGCACTGATACTATACACACTCTGATGGCCATCTGGGCGAGCATGCAGGGATCCTCCAGAGCAGCTACAGCCAGGAAAGAGATTTTTTTCAGAGTTTGGAGAGGATCTATGTTCTTCTTTGAGTCTTCTTTAGGGTTGAGGTGGCATTTACAGCCTCCACCTTGGATTTTTGTTAGCTCCTTTTGAGCTGTTTTTTCTCTCATGCATGACATGATGTACTCCCGCATTTGAGCATGCTCTTGTGGCTTTCATTCATACTTAATGAAGTAATCTTTTTGACCATAAATAAATAAATTTGAGGGCAAATTTCTATGGAAAGGGAAGGCTGTAATGAAGGGAAAAAAGGGCCAACTTAGAGGCCCTTTAGATGGAAAATGTGGAGGGACTATAGAAGTCCCCATCCACCCTACTATGTACTTTTTTTATGTGACATCTAATCCTATCTACTCTTCCACCTCCTTCCTGCTACTCTCTCTCTCTCTCTCTCTCTCTCTCTCTCTCTCTCTCTCTCTACCTCATTCTCTCACTCCTGCCCCTTGCCTAGGATGCCAATTGCCTTATCATTATTCTTTCTCCAAACACGCTCATCAGCTTCATTTGTTGTTGGCTCTTTCTCTGTTCTTGAGACAACATCCCATAGATTCTTTGCATAAGCCACATATACCTAGATGAATCCAAGAACATTCCCAAACTCATCCTCTAAAAACACAACATAGTGCAGTTTCAATCTCATGGTAGTCACTCATAAGAGTGAAAACCATAAACTCCATCACGCATAGCAAGGACTAGCTACTATGACATCCCCACTGACGTCATCAACGCCCAACAGTGGGTGTAGACCATAGTATAAAAGTATGCTCTCACACATACAAATCCACAAACCCACACATACTTGAGCATCCATTTATACAAAGTCTTTGTACTGAGTTTCTGTCGGCACTCCGGAGGTGAAGGGCAAACTCAACCATGACGAAGGCTAGTACTAAAGGAGAAGGCTAATCAAAAAGTAGTCCAAATCTCTTCATTCAAGCTACAATTGCTTGTGAAGTCTAAACGATTTCATTTTAGTCTCTCCCAAACGAGCATCTAAATCTAAATCTAGCTAATAGGGCAACGCACCATTTAAGATAGAAAGAATTATCGCAATACCAATTTCAATCTCACGATAGTCACTCATAAGATTGAAAACCATAAACTCCATCACGCATAGCAAGGACTAGCTACTATGACATCCCCGCTGACGTCATCAGCACCCAACAGTGGGTGTAGACCATAGTATAAAAGTATGCTCTCACACATACCACACATACTTGAGCATCTATTTATACAAAGTCTTCGTACTGAGTTTCTATCGGCACTCTAGAGGTGAAGGGCAAACTCAGCCATGACAAAGGCTAGCAACCTAGTAGATAGTTGCCATGATGAAGGTAGTAACTTTGCATAAGCCACAACCTAGTAGATAGTTGCCAGGTTGCGAAATTCTGCCCATTCAACAATAGAGGCTTCAAATTTTGCTTTCTTCAAGGTATCCATGAATGTAAACTACTAAGCACTTTCTGATTCGGCTAGGAGTTAACAGCATGCTTCAAACAGCATGTCAAAAGACCTCTTATGTCATCTGTGAATGTTGCTTCTCAACCTCTTAGACTTCCATGTAATGTATCTCCCGTCAATGTAGACACTTGCCAAACTATATTTCTTCGTCCCACTCATGAGCAACTCGTCCCTCACAATCTATCGAATTCTAATCTCACAGGCGCACAAGACTAGTATGGCTTCGATACCAATTGTTGGAAATCAGATTAACTTTGAATCTCAAACCATAGCAGCTCTCATTAAATATTGATTGCAGTGAATTACAAAGTTGAAAGATCCGAAATGCACAGAGAAAATGACACAACCAAATACTCCTTTATTATCAAAGACTTGGGACAGTTCAATCCGACACACGATCTCACCACTACTTTGGATTGTCGCCCTTACAAAACTGTTTTAAATGACTCAGCTAATGGACCCTAGAAGACCCCTACATGCAGCCACACGCCGCGACTCTACACAGGCTAATAGCCTCGACAAAGAGGAGGAGAGAAACACCATTGTGAGCTTTTGTAGAAAATTCCTGCTGCCTTTAGTTCCTCGTAGTGGATCGCCACGTGAGGTCCATACACTGGACTGCCGCCATCAGTAGCCAATCATATTTCGTTTTGTCTGCTGCCCAATCACGAATAGTTGCCCACATCCATTGGCCAACCAGAATAGCCACCAATTACAACATGTACTTTACACCACTTCAAAACCTTAACCAAAATAAGTCTCCCCATGAAGGAGGATAACAACAAGCATTCCCAACATATACCTTTGCTAAAGGCCTATGAACTGCAGTGGGAATCGGGATTCTTGTTGAAACCCTTCATTGGGGAACCACCTCAAGAGCCCACACTGGACGATGCACCTGAAGTAGAGGACACTGAGATCTTGTTGATCCCAGAGCAAATTATTTTGCATAACTTCACTACGGGACGTCGAGGCACGACTCGCAAAATGTACCTTTTGAAGTTCAGAGGGCTCCCATCCACCGATGCCCAATGGGTGGACAGAGCTACATTTCGGGAGTGTCCTGAAATCCTGGATGCTTATGAGGAAGCATTTCAGTTGCGGACAACCGAATGAAAGACGGAGGGAATGTCATCCTGCTTCAACATGTATCCACTTGCTTGGTACTATTTCTTTTTGTTTTTCAATAGTATGCTTATTAAGAAATGAAATGTTTTCCTTCTGTTCAGTTACGGACAATGGGGACTAGGTCTAGCATTTGAGGGTGGACCCCCTTGCTTGGGGTTATGGGCATTAGTGACCCACAAGAGTGATGGCCTCTCTTTGAGAGGGACATCTAGAAACCACACCCCACCTGAGTACCCAAACATGGGACCAATCAAATGCACAGATTGCATACCGACCTAGGAACCATTCAAGAGAATGTTCCCTGAGCTTTGGGTGTGGGCCTGGCAACATGCCAAGAGTAATGGAGATACAAGATAAGACGACAAACAAATGAGCTCAGTATGGCTCAGTTATGACCTTAGAGTACGTCAATAGATAGTCTAAGCTGTTAGGAACCTGTGGGTGCGATCAGAATTAAATTCTGACAACTTTGAAATTTTAGGGTTTTTGGGAGTGACGTGGCAGCTGACACGTGGCAGCAGATTGCCACATGGAATCTGAGCTGGCAGGTCAGTCCACCTGTCCCACACATGTGGCAGCATGCATGGCAAGTGGCAGGGCATGCAGGCCAAGTGTTTGGCCCCAAATCTGGTAGATTTAGGGCAAGTAGTGGGCTGTCCTCTTTGGGACTGCAGCCCACCAAAAATCTGGGACAAGTGTCCACCTTCCACTCTAGGTCTAGGGGGGGGGCTGAGCCTATAAAAGAAGGCCTCTCCCCTTCATTCCTCACATGAAAATTTCGTCACTTTTCTTCTCCCTCCTTTTGAATTGATAGAAAGCACCGAGTAGTTTACATTGGTATCAGAGCTTAGGCAGTGGTCCTGTACTCTGTGCTTTCTCTTGTTGAGTCTCTCCTTCGTTGAGTCATCTTGTCATCATGGCAGCCAATGGACCTGACCCTCCTCCTAACCTGCATGAGTTGAGTGCTCTCTTGGCAAACATTGCTCAACAGGTTCAAGTGCTGGAAAGCAGCCAAGCAGGAACTCATGACATAGGGCCCCAATCCCAAGGAAGAGGCCGTGCGGACAACACCAACTCCAACAAGGAGGGAAGATCATCCTCTTCTTCCCCTCCTCGAGGTAGACGGCGTCATCGGAGTCCATCTCCTTCGAGACGTCCACGGAGAGGAAGGTATGCAAAGCATAAGGTACCTCTTGGAGATAAGCTCTTCAAGTTTACCAAGTACAAGGGAGAGGACAAGCCCGAGGTCTTGCTGGCCTGGATCCGAGACCTCGAGTATTTCTTTGAGGGGGACGAGTACGAAGACAAGGCGAAGATCCGGTTTGCCGTCCTGCACATGCAAGACCGTGCTTCACTCTGGTGGGCAGCTATGGTCAACACTGGACAGCAAGCCCACACCTGGAAGCACTTCAAGAAGAACTTGATGAGGCACTTCCTGCCTAAGGAGTTTAAGAGAGATACAATGGTGCAGTGGGACATCCTCCGCCAACGCCAAGAAGAGAAAGTCAGTGAGTATGTTGATCGTTTTTGGGATACTTTGTTAAAAGTTCAAGCATTCAGTAGGAAGGATAAAAAAGAGCAACAAAGGAAGTTCTTTGCTGGCCTACGGTATATCGTTCAGCATGAGGTGGACATTGCCACTCCTACTTCTCTCGAAGACACCATCAACATCGCCTTGAAGGTGGAGAAGAAACAATCTTTCTCCAACAAGCGGAATGGCAGCAACAACAAGCGGAAGTCCCAGGGAACCTCTTCCAAGGAACAAAAGGGTAAGGAGACAGCAAAGGACGCACCAAAAGAGCAAAAGTCAGCCAGCCAGCCTCCTTCGAAGAAAGCAGCCCGCACTTTCAGCTCATTGTCTCCACAACAGAAGCAAAAGTATTACTCCGAAGGGCGGTGTTTCAAGTGTGGCGATCGAGGCCACAACTTCTACGAATGCCCTCAAGCTGCCAAAAACAACAGCAACAAAGAAGCAGCCCTCAAAAAGCCAGTTTTGGTAGTCAACAAGGTGGAAGCACCTCCAAAAAAGGGAGCTGTAAACGACACCCATAGTTTGTTGAAAACATGGGGTCAGGTAAAGGATCAATCCGCTTTGTTTTTGTTTGATAGTGGAGCTACTCACAACTTTATTTCTCATGAGATGGCACAGAACTTGGGGATAGCCCCAGAGGATAAAGGAGAAGCCTTGGAGGCAACTGCAGCCTTCAAGAACCAAGAAGAGAAGGTGTACCCCATCATCGGCAAGCTTCGGGTACACATCCAGGGGTACTTGGATCATCTACCCTTCATGGTGGCACCACTTCAAGGATCAGATGTAATTCTCGGCATGCCCTGGCATAAGCAAGTCAACCCCCGAATCGATTATGTGAAGAATATTCTAACTCTCCAACATAAGGGTAGAGATGTGAGCATTACAGCGGGAGTTTCAGGAAACACCATTCCTATGGTAAGTCATGCACGATCTCCCAATTTGCTTAAGAAAGGAGTATGTTCTTTTCTAGTGTTTGTACGCGATAAGCAACCAAGTGAAGAAAAGTCAGATCCTCTCACAAAAGAAAGATTAGATTTCCTTCAGGAATTCTCTAGTTGCTTCTCTCAGGAACTTCCTAGTCACCTCCCTCCTGAGAGACCAGAGGATCACAAAATTGACATAGTTCCAGGGTCTTCACCTCCAAATAGACCCCCATATAGAGTTAGTCAATCTCAACAAGATGAAATCTTCAAGCAAGTCCAAGAACTCTTGGACAAGGGATTGATCCAACCCAGTAGTTCTTCTTTTTGCTCTCCTGTCTTACTAGTCCAAAAGAAGGATAAAACCTTCAGGATGTGCATAGACTATAGAGCCTTAAACAAACAGACGGTTAAGAATCGTTTCCCAATTCCTCGTATAGACGATATCTTTGATCGTTTAGGAGGATTTGAAATTTTCAGCCGCATAGATCTTAAGAGTGGCTACCATCAGGTACGAGTTGTACCTGAGGACATTCATAAAACAGCCTTCCGAACCACATTTGGGCTGTATGAATATATGGTAATGCCATTTGGCCTTACTAATGCCCCAGCCACGTTCAATCGACTGATGGAACGGTTGTTCAGGAACTATAGACAGTTCACTGCCGTCTTCTTTGATGACATCCTCATTTTCAGCAAGAATGAGGAAGAGCATAAGGAACATCTAAAGATTGTATTTCAAATCTTAGCTAAAAATGCTCTTTACATCAATGAGAAGAAAAGTGAGTTCTTTCTGCCTGAGATTCACTATCTTGGTCACATTATCTCACGAGAAGGTGTCTGTATGGACCCAGCCAAGTTACAGACAATTGTAGAGTGGCCTGACTTGAAGAATGCCCATGAGGTAAGGTCTTTTCTAGGCCTATGCTCATATTACCGAAGGTTTATTTGGCATTTTGCTGAACTTGCAGCCCCTCTACATGATCTCACTAAGAAAAATCTAAAGTTCAGATGGACCCAAAAAGAAAAGGACTCTTTTAATGCTCTAAAGCATGCCCTGACTACAGCTCCTGTACTTATCATTCCTGACTTAAGGAAACCATTCCTAGTAGCAGCTGATGCCAGTGGCGATTGCCTTGGGGCTTCTCTTACCCAGGATGGTCATGCTGTGGCCTTTGAAAGCCGACGGCTAAGAGATGCTGAACTTCATTATGATATCTATGAAAAAGAACTCTTAGCTGTAATTCATGCTCTCAAACTTTGGAAACATTATCTTTTAGGGATAGATTTTCTTGTAAAAACTGATCATGAAAGTCTTAAATATTTTCTAACTCAACCTTTGATCAGAGAGAGACATATGAAATGGTCTACCTTTCTGCAATCATTTCATTTTCAGATACAATATACTCCTGGAAAAGAGAATGTAGTGGCTGATGCCCTTTCTCGTAGACCACGGCTTCACCATATTTCAGTTCCCTATCATGATGAGCTAACAGCCCTCAAAGAATTCTATGAGGGAGATGCTGATTTTGCTCAGCCATGGGCACATTTGAAAGATGGAGGCACCCATCATGCCTATCACATCAGGGATGGCTATTTATTCATGGAGAACAAACTATGTATCACAAAGCAGCTTAGATCTAAAGTGATGGAGGAAAGCCATAACCCACCCTATGCTGGTCATAGGTATTGTGGCCACCTTTTCAGCCATGGATAAATTTTTCTACTGGCCTAGCATGAAAAAGGACACTGCTGCCTACATTTTAGCTTGTCTCGCATGTCAAAAAGCTAAATATGAGAGAGGAAAACCCAAGGGTTTACTTCAGCCCCTACCCATTCCTGAGAGACCATGGGAACATATCACCATGGACTTCATTACAGGAATTCCCAGGACCAATCAAAATCATGACATGATTTGGGTGATAGTAGATCGATTCAGCAAGCAAGCCCACTTCATTCCTTGCAGAAAGAATCTCAAGGCACCTGAAGCTGCCCATTTATTTATTAGACACATCTTTAGACACCACGGCATGCCCAAGTCTATAGTATCAGATAGAGACTCAAAGTTCACTAGTAACTTTTGGCAGGCTTTGTTTGAGAACCTTGGAACTCTTCTAAGTTTCTCCTCAGCTTTTCATCCTCAAACGGATGGCCAAACTGAAGTTACGAATAGTACACTCTTGGATTTGCTGAAATTTTATGTGCATGACCAGCAAACCTTTTGGGAGAAATTCCTTCCTCTTGTGGAGTTTGCTTATAACAACACAATTCATTCCTCCACTGGAAAAGCTCCTTTCGAAATTGTATATGGTAGATCTTTACCAACTCCACTCATGCAAACAAAAGAGAAAATCTTTGCCGCTGATCAATTCGTGGAGGATTATGACTCTGCTTATGCCACGGTTCGAGCAGCCATTCAAAAGGCACAGGAGAAACAAAGAGCAGCTGCAAATAAAAGACGGAGGGCGTTTGCAGTGAAAGAAGGCCAATGGGTCTTATTGAAATTTGAGAAAGCCCGGTTAAAAACCAAAGTGGGCAAAAAGCGCATCTACTTCAAGCTATCCTTTCGATATTATGGTCCTTTTCAAGTGTTGCAGGTAATAAATGATGTCTCGGTCCGATTGAGACTCCAGAGCATTGGAAGATCCACAATGTCTTCCACGTAAGCTTGGTGAAACCCTTCATTGGGGAACCACCTCAAGAGCCCACACTGGACGATGCACCTGAAGTAGAGGACACTGAGATCTTGTTGATCCCAGAGCAAATTATTTTGCATAACTTCACTACGGGACGTCGAGGCACGACTTGCAAAATGTACCTTTTGAAGTTCAGAGGGCTCCCATCCACCGATGCCCAATGGGTGGACAGAGCTACATTTCAGGAGTGTCCTGAAATCCTGGATGCTTATGAGGAAGCATTTCAGTTGCGGACAACCGAATGAAAGACGGAGGGAATGTCATCCTGCTTCAACATGTATCCACTTGCTTGGTACTATTTCTTTTTGTTTTTCAATAGTATGCTTATTAAGAAATGAAATGTTTTCCTTCTGTTCAGTTACGGACAATGGGGACTAGGTCTAGCATTTGAGGGTGGACCCCCTTGCTTGGGGTTATGGGCATTAGTGACCCACAAGAGTGATGGCCTCTCTTTGAGAGGGACATCTAGAAACCACACCCCACCTGAGTACCCAAACATGGGACCAATCAAATGCACAGATTGCATACCGACCTAGGAACCATTCAAGAGAATGTTCCCTGAGCTTTGGGTGTGGGCCTGGCAGCATGCCAAGAGTAATGGAGATACAAGATAAGACGACAAACAAATGAGCTCAGTATGGCTCAGTTATTACCTTAGAGTACGTCAATAGATAGTCTAAGCTGTTAGGAACCTGTGGGTGCGATCAGAATTAAATTCTGACAACTTTGAAATTTTAGGGTTTTAGGGAGTGACGTGGCAGCTGACACGTGGCAGATTGCCACATGGAATCTGAGCTGGCAGGTCAGTCCACCTGTCCCACACATGTGGCAGCATGCATGGCAAGTGGCAGGGCATGCAGGCCAAGTGTTTGGCCCCAAATCTGGTAGATTTAGGGCAAGTGGTGGGCTGTCCTCTTTGGGACTGCAGCCCACCAAAAATCTGGGACAAGTGTCCACCTTCCACTCTAGGTCTAGGGGGGGGGCTGAGCCTATAAAAGAAGGCCTCTCCCCTTCATTCCTCACATGAAAATTTCGTCACTTTTCTTCTCCCTCCTTTTGGATGATGCAGCAGAACCTCTCCAGCTCCTTGGGTGCAGCCAGCTTCTCCCCAGGCCATTCTCTCACCTCAGCAGCACTTTCTCTCTCTACAACAGCACATTCTCTCTCTACAGTTCCAGCCTCTCCTCTCCAGAAATCTGCCCCCTCTCAGCTCTTCTGGAACAGCAGCAGCATCCTCTCCTTCACCTAGGCTGGAGGAGCCACAGCCCCTTTCTCTCTCCTGCTGCAGTCTTTCTCTCTCTTCTGCAGAATTTCTCTCTCTACTGTTCCAGCCCATTTCCCTTGCAAAAATCTGCCTTTCTGTGCACCTCTGGAACAGCAGCAGCTCCTCTCTTACATCTCCTCCCTTGGGATCAGCATTGGCACTCTCTCTCTACAGCTATCACTCCATAAAAGCTTTCTCTCTCTAGCCTACAGGCTGTTTTTCTAAGCTGTTCTCATTCCAGCCCCATTTCCACACTCCCCTCACCCAAGGTAGCTTCAGAGGCATCAAGGACTTCATCTACAAAAGGGTCAAGTCACGAAGGGAGCCTGTATTGTCAAGTTTATCTCATTTACAGCACTATTTGATGTTGTTTCTACTATCTTTCTAGAAACTAGTGTTTGTCTCTAATGTTGGATGTAAGTGGTGATTGTTGCAGGCTTCTTCCTTGTGGATTGGGCAAGCCAAGAGCTGAAACCTGAGCTTGGAGTCCTCCTTTTTGTTGTCTACCTTGTACATATGCTTTTGAGTCTTGTATCTAGGTCCTAGGTTTTCACTGAGTTCATCAGTTTGGAAGGTGCATTGCACCTTGGTCTTGTATCTCCATTTTCAAGAATAAAGTGAGCCTGGATAAGGGGGGGGGCCCGTCTTGGCCCCTCAATCATATTGCATTCTCCAATGATGTCACTTTGTGTTTAAGCTGTATAAGTCTTAATTCCAGCTTAATTGCAAACTCTTAAGTTCAAGTATATGTGTTTGGCAACTCGCAATCATCTCATTCAATTGCCTCTGCAAAATCCGTTGTTTGAATTGATAGAAAGCACCGAGTAGTTTACATTGTTCTTGAAAAGGTCACCATCCACCTAAGCTACATGTCTTCAGCATGGACCCAATCCAAGCATCAGGTTGCATTAATTTGCTCAACTCTCCTTCTACTTTTTTCACTCCCACTTGGACCACTTCATATAACAAGAGTCTCAAGGCTTGCCAAGATCATTAAGGATTGAGTCATTCCATGTGATACGCTGTCTAGCAATCTCTTCATCTAAGGAGGGAGGGATAGTAAAAATCACCTATTGCTGTCCATCCTATCACCACTTGAGGAAGGTTTATAGGACCGAATGTACAAGATAGAAAAATCCTTCCGGTCTTGTCCTAGCATAAGGTCTCTAGTACTTAATAGTAACTTGCAAAGCAAAGCCCTACATTGCAAATTTGAATCAAAGATATTGAGACCCCCTTCATGCGATGGGAGAATCAAGGTCTCCCAAGCCACAGTGGCTCTGGTAGCTACTAAACCATCAAGCCCACTCCATAAAAAATTCCTGATTGGCCTTTTGAGTTGAGTAATCTAGTCCCTAGAATGGCATCAACATGAGCAAACAAAACAAGATGTGAACAGCAGCACCTTGACCACTACCACTCTAGGAGCAAGGTCAAGTCTAGTAGAACTACATAAGAGGAGTTTCCTCCTAATACTCTCCAACACCGGACCAAACTGCTACAAGGGGGAGCTGCCCACACCAACTTGACAACCCATTACAGAGATGGCCCTTTTATTCCATGTAAAACAAAATCCATCCCTCAATCTAGGGTGCCATCATCGCTGACCCAAAAGCGATTATTAATTCCAATTAATAAGTGCATGTACTACAATGCAGAATAAATTCAATGCTTCCCTAAAGGAGGTAAGAGTTTGTAGAGTAGACTCTATAAAACAGCAGTGTCATCTGCAAGCTCACTATCTAGAAGCTCCTCATGTTGCTTGAGGGGAAGTCATTGGCCAAAAATATTTGTCTGAGATCTCAAGAAGAAGCTTGAGGCATCATGCAAGGAATAAATATAGAAAAGGGACTAGAGGTCGGACTGATCTGGAAATCTGAAATCTCTCTCCTCACCCCTCTGATAAGCACCTGGCTATGGGCTGATTTGTTTTGATCCAAGCATCATCTGAGAAACCAAAACGTAGTTCGATTACTCTGAAAGAAATACCAATCCACTCTGTCATAGGCTTTCTCAAAATCCAAGAGTAGAATGGCCAAACTCTGACTATGAAGTGTAGCCCACTCTATTGCTTCCCAAAAAGAAAAATATTATTTAACCGTGCAGAAAGCTATTCCATATATTGTGAATAAGATCTGGCAAAAGAGGTTGTAGCCCCAAGTTGATTGCCTTTGCCAAGATATCATACATCATGCCCAAGAGGTGATGGGCCTTCAAATTCCCACATCCCCCTTTGGGACAAGATGAATGAGACCCTCTGTATGGTTACCGTCATGTCCTAAAAATTATTGATAAAAGAGGGGGCTAGCCCATCTAGACCAAGACATTAGCCCTTGTGAAGAACAAAAAGAGTAGTCTCGAATTCCACATGGGTGAAAGGTGCATCAAGTAAAGTCCTCATATCCGACTTCACTAATCCAGGAATACCACCAAACCCTCTACCTGCCAACTTCCCAGCAGGAGTGCCTAAATCCAAAGTAAGAAGAGAGACCTAATCAATCGGGGTCCTAGATTGCTGGTTGAGGTGTGTGTGTGGGGGGGGAGGGGGGGGGGGGGATCGGCTTCAAGACTGGACACTTCATTTGCCAAGGTCGGCATGTCGTCCCTTGAAGCTGTCTCACATAACAGTTTCTTCTTTGAATAAGGTTCTTCAGCCCTTGCCTTGGGTTTCACAACGGGCAAACAACCTTTGGCATATGAATCGTCCTGCAAAATGGTGGCGAGGGAGATTGCAAGGGATTTGGAAATCTAAAATTCCTCTTTGACAACAGGTTTTCCTCTGGAGAATATTGCTAGGAGTTCTTCCGTCTGGACAGTTTTTGTCACACCGACATGTTTCTGAACCTGATTGTCACAGATGCTTGGCTCCACAAGAGTCAGTGCCTCATCTTCTTTGGCATTGCTCTCACACTCCTGACTTTTTAGGATTGCTCCGCCAGCATTTACAAACCAGATTTCCCAGTGCAGCTTTTGGAAAATCTTTCTAGTTATTTGGGATTCACCCACACCGACAAGGTTTTGATTTGTTTTTTGTATGGGTTCGGTATTAGGCACTATGGACTCTTTGGAAAGATAGAAATCATAGAGTCTTTGGTGATCCCTTTTTCCCCCTATACTCCTTCTTCAGGCGCTCTTTGTAGCAATCTTTTTTTGATTGCTTGCAAACAGGGACTTTTCATCATGATGTATATTTGTCATATCTTGAAATCTTCTCTTGATGTACTTGAGCACATCTTGCTTTGGGATTGTGACTCTGTGATATAACAAATAACTCTTTTCACCCAAAAAAATAAGTGTGTGTGTCTTATATTGAGGTTTTCTCTTGATGTATTTGGGCACTTCCCTTTTTGGGATAGTGACTTTGTAATATAATGCAAAAGAAATTTCACCAAAAAAAAGAAGTATGTGTGTGCGTGCGTGTGTGTGTGATTTAGTCTTTAGTGATCCCAATTTTTCTTTGTTTGCTTTCTTTAAGTGTTCTCTGTAGCAATCTTTCTTTGATTGCTTGCAGACTCGCCAGATAGATCAGGATGCATATTTGGCTTATACTGAGATCTTCAGTTGATGTATTTTCTAGCTCTTTTCTGAGGTGACTATTCTTGTAATATAATCAATCAAAGATTTCACTTTTTTTTTAAAAAGAAGCTTTACAAGCCCTTTCTTCCAAGAATCCGAAATGTATTGATTTTGCCAAGCACTATTTATCATTTGCAGCAAAGGAGACGAGATCAATAGTGAGACCATCCCAGCCTGGAGATTTCCATCTACCACATGATTTAACAGCATCACTTAACTCTCTTTGAGTGAAAGGAGTTTCAAAATCCAAAGCCTATGTTGGTGAGACAATGCAAGTGACATGCTGTAATAATTTCTTCCTTGCTGAAATAGCCTCCTGTGATGGAGAATCCGCTTTCCCAAATTGAGCAAAAAAATGATGAACACAAGCTGCAGCAAGTTGTGCTCGAGAAGAAGTCCAAACACCATCTGAGAAAAGAGCCCTGCAAATACTTTGAAAGTGCCTCTTATAGTGTAAGCCTTTTAAAAAGGCTTTGGATGAATATCCTAAATCCAAAAAAGCCCTCTGTCGTGCCCGTGTCTCCCATTTAGAGATTTTTTATTGTCATTGCATTGGAGATAGTCTTTAGCCTGACATAAATCTCACACACTTTGCAAAGCAACTCTTTGAGCGCTGAGAGCATCCAATGGTCATGGGTTTTTTCTCCACCGTTGGCTTTGCAGGAGCCCAGACACTTGTATTTTCTTAATTCAAAAGGGATCTCCTCTGTGTCAAATGTCATTCATGATGATGGCACTCTTCTATATTTTCCTTTGGCTGCTGTAAAATATGGTTTGGGAATGCATTATCGTCCTAGCAAGCCATTCCTGGGATGCTTCAGCCTTTTCAGCCAGTACCACCTTTAGAACTTCAAGACAAGCTTCAGGATTGGACTCTTCTTCCAACACAATGAATTCGTCCTTTGAAGCTGTCTCATATTACAGTGTCATCTTTATATAAAGTTCTGCTATTTCCACCTTGGGCATTAGATAGGGCTAATCAGATTTGGGGTTTTCATCATCCAGTCAAATGGTGGAGAAAAAGATTGAAACACATTTGGCACTCTAAGGTCTCTCTTCGACAACAGGTCTTTTTATGGCATCTTCTATTTGGGGTTCTTTTATCTGGACAGCTTTTATCACGCATACGTATTGCTCCGGCTATTTGTCGTCGATGTTTGGCTCCGAGGGAGTCTATGTCTCATAATTTTTGGCACTACCCCGAGACACGTGACTTCTTGGGAATCCTTCAGCAGAGATTGCGACGGAGCTAATCATTCACAGACTTCATGAGATCCTACTAGAGTTGGGAGGCCCTTCGAAACCTCATACTAGGGGGATTTTTTATAGGATGAGGGCTACTCACTTGGGTAGGAGCTCAGAGGTGAGATTTGCAAATCACCTATTCTCAAGGCTTGGGATGCAGTGTGAGAGACACTTTATCCAAGGCTTCCCACATCGTTTGAAGAGAGGAGGCGACAGCCCCTCCTTTTCAAGACCTTAGATCGGACACACCATTGGGCAGAGACCCAACCTCTTTTGGGGAGGTTTTACTCAAACAGTGACCTGCATAGTGGGAGAGTGGTTTTCTTTCACGGAAACTAGAGATAGAGAGTTTAAGAACCGAAAGGATGATAGAGGAGATTGAGAGAGTAGTCGAGCAGTTTTTCACGACTGGAGGAGCCACATGTTGCACAATCTCATTCATGGCTTGGGTATTTTTACAAGACATGAGACCTTGCTTTTGGTAGCGGGTACGTTAGGTCAGTCCTCATTCACATTTACGGTGCGGGACGTTGGCAAGATGCAGAGACGAGGTTAGGATGGAGGACTTTGGAGGATGTATGCCTTAGTGAGTCAGGATAGTAGCTCAATATCAAAGGAGATGTTACATTAATTTAAGTCCATGCACAACGAAGGAGGCGGCTTTGAGGCTTTTGGATTTGGGAGAGGGGACTCTTGCAGAGGCTGCAATGGGACCCAAGAGAGTTGTTTTGGAAAGATCTTACATATTTGCAACCACATATGCGCACATGTGCACACACATGCACGCGTGCACACATGAAAGAGAGAGAAATATGTGTCCTCCTCCTTGTACCAATCTTCTAGGAGTCCCCTTACTCAAATCTTCAGCGCATTATCACATCTAGCTTCATGTTCTTTAATCTCTGCTTGAATTCAGTCTTACTTGCTTTGGTATCCACTTCCACAATCACTTCCTTCTTAGTGGTTTGTACTTCAATGTGAACTAGATCTTTGACAGTAGAAACTAGCTGCGGGGTAGGGGGGGAAGCCTTACAAGATTTTACAGCTTCAATAATTATTGCCTGCTTACTAGGCCTTCTAGAACCTGAAGTCGAACCTTTACCTCAGCTAGTTCCAGTTGGAGCTCTCTCTACTTGCTGCTGATAAAAGATCTGATCCTGTTGCCCAAGGATGGGTCGTTTTGAGCCTTCTTGTTGGTAATTGTGTGCATAGGGAGAGGGTGTCATGGCCGCAACTGTAGAGTACCAAGTCGTGATGGAGGTTGAAGGAGTTAAGGGGGACTGGGAGGAGAGGGTAGGCCAGTCCATAATTGGTTGTATGTATAACTCCCTAGCTGAACCTACCCCTGGGTTGGGTCGGGGGTTTAGCCCAACTCGGGGTTAGGGTTAGTTTGCTGTTGACGAAAGTAGGGGGGGGACTTTGTTGTTGACGAAACTAGAGGGGTTGGACAGTCAGGGCTGGAGGCTGCTGGCTACCGGCGGCTACTAGCGGCTGTTGGCTGCTGGTGGGCTGCTGCTGGCAGTTGAAAAGAAACGAAAAAAGGAGCAAACGAGGCGGCAGGCGATGACCGGCCGAGAGAGACACACACAGAGAGAGAGAGAGAGAGAGAGAGAGAGAGAGAGAGATTATATGTGGATGTAAATTATAAATGTTCAGATGGTTTTCAAACAATCACATTGTGATGTGTCCTATTCTTTTGAATTTCTGGCAGTAGTATATAGGCTTTATCTTTCCTTTATGAGGATTGTATTTTTCTTCAAGCCTAAAAGGAAGCTTATAGGCAAAGAAAAACAAATCACATAGTATTAATCTGCAGATGGATGCCTATCTAGTTAAAATGCCTCCACTTTTTAATGTTTTACACTCTAATTCACCCTTTCCAATTAATTTTTGTTCATCCCCAGTGAGCGAAAACAGAAGCTAGAATTGCTGTCTGCTGTTTTTCGAGCATGGAGGGCCCAATTCCAGCAGGCATTGAATGTTTCTTCCTTCATCAACAACAGAAAGCACCACATTAAAGGCTGTGTGTGGTCAGGATGGTTGTCTTTGGCTGGGCAGTCACATCAGGCCAAGAGGCTCAGGTATCAATGCCTCCAATCTACCCTCCGTTCTACTTTGAATGCTTGGCGTAAAGCCTGTCATAAGCATAGTGAAGAACGCAGAAACCGTGAAGCTGAGGCTGCAAGCTTTGCTGCATGGAAATGCATGCATATTGGATGGGTCCAATGGACATCCTATGTGGGTTTTTGCAAGGAAAGAGTAAAGGCTTTGGAAGATTGTTTGGCACTTATCCAGTCTCGCCAATTTTGTGAATCTGTTCAAGAGATGATTCGTGCTTGGAAGGATTACACATCAGAAAGGTGGGCTTTTACTGCTGCCCAAAACTAATGGAGCATCTTATAGTCTCTAGTTTGTGCAAGTGAATGCTTCACACTACATACTGAAAGTAGCTAGCATTGATTTTTCCTTGCCTTTCTATCAACATTTTATAATCTACACACAGAATAATACATAATTTAAATTTGTCAATTAAGAAATAAATTCATATAGATTTTGTTTTTAAGGTGACTTGGAGCTCTGTTTAATTACATGCAGAGCGGGATTCGGATGCTACAGTGACATTAACAATATGGAACCTGATAAGCATACTAATGCATCAACTGAGATTGTTTGCAGGGGAAAAAGAAGAGAGCACTCATGGGCGGCAGAGGCCTCGTATAAAAGGCATAAGCTAGCTGATTACCTTACTGCCTGGCATCACTACACTCTTGCCTCTAAAGACTCAGCTTCCTCACTCAGAGGTACAATACAAGTCTACAAACAGAAGGGCAGCAACCACATTCGGTCAATGGTTGGATCAAGGTACAGGTTTAGGCAAGGTTTTGGACACATTTCCAATTATGGAAATGGTGATATGAAATTTCACGACATTTCTACTCCCAGTGTTATCATTGAGGAGTTAAATTCTCCAGTGGAAGAATTTGAAGGGTCATCCCTCACACGCCCTTCAGAGTTCAGTCCTGAAGTGGTGGTAGAGAATGAAGACAGTAATCCAGGGAGTAATGGTTCCGATGTTCGTTTTGGCCCACCTGCATGCTTATTGGAAAATGGGCCATTGTGGAGCTCAGTTAGATCCACTGACCAGCTTACTCTTGAAGCTGAAGATGATTGGCCCTTCAACGATTCAGATGTAGAGTTCACCAGATAATTGTGCTTGCAGATAATGTCAATATGGCTTGATGTGATCTTTCTCAAAAGGGATTAGGCATGCCATGTTCAAAGGTCAAACAGAGGCTTACAGGCCCTATTGCAGCTTGATCAGGTCAGTGTGTACATGGAAGGTGCTGGTCATTGCAGCTCAAAGTAGACCTTAAAGGACCAGGTTGAATTGGTTGAGGCCACTCATTAATGTACCCCATCGCCATTGGTCGAGGAAAGTTGAGATGGAAAAGGTGGTTGAAGGATCAAGCTTTGAGTCACCTTGTTATGGAACAACCTCATGACCACTGAAGGCGGTCAAAGTTCTAAAAAAACAGGTCAAAGGAGGTTGTTTGAAGCAGGCTGAACCCAATGTTCTTAGAGAGCCAAGTCCAAATAAGAATTGCCCGGGCTGGTTGTATTGATTTGCCAAGGGAAAAGAAGAATGACAAGAAACCTATCATTGTTCATTTGCCTCCCTTTTCCTTTCTCATATATCTTTTGAATGTCAAATTTTCATATAGTGGTCTCTATTCTGGTGTATCAGGCCCAAGGATAACGATGAAAAACTAGGAAAAATTGCTCGACCTCAAGTCAGGGCTAAGATGATTATCTTTTCCCTGGGACAGTTACGTGTGTACTGCATAATTTTAGACAACGGCTTCTGCAAACAAGAGCAAAAATCACCATTTTCCACCAGCATATTGGCATCGTTCCCCTAAACCATGACAAGTTATTGCTTTTCATGCTCATTATGCAAAAGGTGCTCAGGAACACACTTTGCAACAATCAATCTGTCCCCTCAAAACTGAAACTGAGCAAAATTAAGTTCTACCATCAAGAAAAAGCTGTACGAGCATAGCTAACATTAACAAATGTACAACTTGGTGGACAGCCTCACGCAGATGCCCTATCATGTAACGTTCAGGATCTGTGAAAGCAAAAGGTTTTTGTACTTGAAAGTACCTAAGTGATATAATTCAACATTGGGAATCTGACCTCTCCAATTCTTATTACTCATTGCTATCTTGCAAGATTAAATTAAGTAAACTACAGTGTGCTCAGTTTAAGTCCTCCATCAACATTCATGCATGTGGTACCCAGCTTCTCTAAACCAGCGCTCCCTGAACCCTTCAATAACAAGTTGTAACCCTTCATGCTGAGATGAAGGCAAGGAAGATTGAGTCGCAAAGAAATCAAATCCAATGCTTTCCACGCCAGATTTAGTACGAATCTATAATGTTATAAAGAGCATAGGTAGACGCCATATATCCCTAGATATCCCTTAATCTCCAAATTCATGACCTAATATATAAGGTATCATGCATACCTCAAATGCCATTTTGCTGCACACTGCCTTTCGGTTTCTCTTTTCCTGACATTGTACCTTATGTTTGGAATGCTTGATAGAACCCGCCCACCTTTGAATGCTCACTGCCACCTATTCGGTATTCATTGAAATATCACTCTGTCCAAACTACAATAAATAAGCATAGGTGTGGCTAAAAGCTCTGAACAACACTTCTCTTGCCCAATTCTCACCCCACATGCAAAAAAAACCATAGGTAAAAACAAGAAATATTTTTTTCCAAGAAGCAATACAGATATGGACCTTATGGATCTACCACAAGACCATGAAAACAAGTACTTTTTTCAAAGCAGCGATACAAATATGGAGCTTATGGATCCACCTTCCTAGAAACAGTGTCTAGCATTGGAGTGCCTCATTTAGCAAGGTGCAATAGCCCTCATAGTTGTACTTTGTGTCTACCAAAGGGCCGATGCAAACTGTAATTTGAGCGGGCCCTTCATTGAAAGCTACAAATTCTCTTCCCATGCATTGATTAATGTGATGACATATAGTATTTCAAGAGCCACCGATGGTTTCTGAAACCGAGGAGCCTGCCAAAAATAAGGATGGAGCAAGGCATTAAAGGAATTCAAAGGAGGAAGCTAGAAAGGGAAATTGGCGCAACGTAGAAAAGCAAGTATAAGAACACATTCTCCCTTGAATTTATTTCATGCCTTGCCTTTTTTGTTTAGAGTAGCTACCTCCTTGGTTTCTACAAACCATTGTTAGTATACGAACTCATTTTATGCAAAACCTCATCTTGAAGATGTTCATCATCGACAGATTAGGGAGACCCCTCTTGGAAAACGATAACCTTAGTGGACTCTCCCTCCTCCTCCACCCTTGAGAAATGATAGACTAAAACCTTGCAACTTGATAGAAAAAATTAGTCATAACTTCATAAAACGCTTATTTTCATGAATACAACTTACTTAAAGATGCAACAAACTTAAAATACATGTAAATCATGCCTTGCCATTTTGATTTGATGTCTAACATCCCATTTGGAGTTCTCAAATCAAATGTTTTTAGCTGGTAAAGTATGGTTATTTTTTTGGCTATGAACACAGATGTTTTCAAAAGAAATTGATTGCCATGATTACCCTCTTCTTTACCCCGTACCCCAATGAGGACCAAATTTTCAAAAACAATGCCCATTCTCTCTCTCTCTCTCTCTCTCTCTCTCTCTCTCTCTCTCTCTCTCTCCGCCTGAAATTCTTGATCTCTCTCCCGTTCGTCTTCCAATTCACCCATCTCCTCCCATTTTTCTCTTCCCTTTTTAAATCCTTCTCTCCATCCTCCCCTTTTCCTTTCATTCTCTCCCTCCCTCCTCCCCTCACCTTCTCCTCCTCCCCGTTTCTAGTTTTCCTTTCCCTCATCCTATCCCCTTGCATTCTCAATTCCCTCTCTCCTCCATCCCCCTTCCCGTCTTTCCCCTCCCATTTCCTTCTAAATTTACTCTCTCCCCTCTCCCCTTTCTCTCATCCCCTCTCATATACCTTCTGATTCCCTCTGTCCTCCATACCTTCCCCTTCTAAATTCCCTTTCTCCCACATCCGCTCCCATAATCCATTTCACCTTCTAAATTTTGCCTCCCCCATCCTGTTATAATTTCTCTCTCCCCTCCCTCTTCTCTCCCTCCCACATCTTCTCTCCCCTCTCATTCACATCCATACAAAAGGGGTACTTTTATCATGTGAGAAGGTATAAGGATTAGGGTATAATGGTCTAAGGTTTAGGGTCTATTGTTTGGAAGATTGGGTATGGGTTTAGTTACCAGGGTATGGGGCTTAGGGTCTAGGGTCTAGGGTCTAGGGTATAAGGTTTAGGGTCCAGGGTTTAGGAAATAGGGTCTAGGATATAGAATTTAGGGCTTAGGCTATAGGGATTAGGGTTCAAGGTTTAGAGTTTAGGGTATAGATTCTAAAGTCTAGGGTTTAAAGGAGTGGGTTTAGGGTTAATTATATTCAATTTAGGGTATGGGACTTTGGGCTTAGCGTATAAGGTTTAGGTTTAGCATTTAGGTTATAGGGTGCAAAGTTTAGTATATAGGGGTTAGGGTTTAAGACATAGGGTTTAGGATATAGGGATCAGGGTTTAGGGTATGAGTTGTAGAGTTTAGGGTTTATGATTTAGGGTATAGGATTTGGTATGGTTTAGGTAGAGGGTCTAGATTCTAGGGTATTGAGTTTAAGGTATAGGGTTTGAGGTATGGAGTTTAGGGTATATGGTTTGAGGTATGAAGTTTAGGGTATGGGGTATATGGTTTGAGGTATGAAGTTTAGGGTATGGGGTATACGATTTAGGATACGGGGTTTAGGTTATAGGCTTTATGCTTTAGGAAATAGGGGTTAGGATTTAGGTTATAGACATAGAGTTTAAAGTTTAGGATTCAGAATAAAGGGTTTAGGATATAGGATTAGGGTAAAGGGATTAGGGTTTAGGGATTAAGGAAATAGGGTCTAGAGGTATAGGGTATAGGGTTTAGGATTTAGAGTCTAGCACTTAGGATTTAGGGTTCAAGGTATAGGATTTAGGGTTTAGGGTATAAGGTTTATGGTTTAGGGATTAGGGATTAGGTTCTAGGCCTTAGGGTATAGGGGTTAGGGTTTAGGGTATAGAGTATAGAGTATAGAGTATAGGGGTTAGAATTTAGGGTATAGAGTATAGAGTGTAGGCTCTTGGATTCAAACATGGTAAAAGTATTTATAAATTTTCGTGACCATACCATACATACATGTATGGTATAAGCAAAAAGTGGTTAAAAAATGCATGCGTACATGTATGCTATAAGCAAGGAGTGGTCAAAAATGAGAAAAAATAGACTCTAAGAGAGAGAGGCATGTGAAGGGAGGCTTCGAGGGACATGAAGGGAGACTTGCTTATACCATACATACATGTAGTATAGCCAAGGAGTGGCAAAAAATGAGAAGAAATATATTGGAGGAAAGAGATGTGTGCAAAGGGAGGCTCAGATGGATACTGAGGGGGCAAGGAAGGAGGTCAACCTAGGAGCAAGGGAAGGAGGGGAGGGGAGAGTGTAGGCAAGAGAGAGAGAAGGGGAGTGAAGGGAAGGAGGGGAGGGGAGAGTGTAAAGAATAAGGGAGAGAGATAGGAGACTCAAGTTCAGCTTTCTTCACAACACACAAAAGAGAGAGGACACAAGGTTGGAGGGTGAAGCCTTTCTTCACTTTTGCACACAACAACCATACAATAGAATAGGGAAATACCCTATATGTCAAAACCTAGAATACGTGGTTCATATGTGAACCCAAACCAAAACATACGTGGTAGTCTAACTACACCACGAGTACAACTAACATAGACGGTGACATAAATGATAGTCATCCAGGAGATATGTCGGGGATAGAGCTTGATATCTCAACACTCCCCCTCAAGCTCAAATCCATCTCACGTACACCAAGCAAGCTCCTAAATCTGCGAAGCTTCTCGGTACCCAATGCCTTCGTAAAGATATCAGCCACCTGCTCCTCAGTGCTGACATAGACAAGATCAATCTCACCAGCTAGAACCTTCTCTCTCACAAAGTGATAATGCACCTCAATGTGCTTCGTTCTAGCATGATAAACTGGGTTATTAGCAAGCATGATGCTGCTAATGTTGTCACAATGAATGACAACTGCTGCATGAACTGACTGTCCCATATCTGCAAGTAGCTTCCGTAACCAAGCTACCTCACATGCAGCCATTGCTGCACCCCTGTACTCAGCCTCTGTGCTCGACAAGGCAACTGTTGGCTGCTTCTTGCTGCTCCAACTGATGGCACCACTCCCAAGGGAAAACATAAAGCCACTAGTAGATCTCCTGTCTGAGACACTACCAGCCCAGTCAGCATCTGTGTATCCATGTACCTGTAATGCACAGCCAGCTTCATAAAACAGTCCATAATGCAATGTGGACTTCACATACCGCAGTATGCGCCTAGCCGCATCCAAATGTGGCTTCCTCGGTGCCTGCATAAACTGACTCACCAGCCCCACAGCATAGCTCAAATCTGGTCTGGTTATAGTCATGTAAATCAAGCTACCTACTATGCGCCTGTACATAGTAATATCTTCAAGAAGCTCACCTGTTTCTGCATTGAGCTTCACATTCTGCTCCAATGGAACAGAAATAGGCTTACAGCCTGTCATCCCATATTTGGACAGCATGTCCAAACCGTATTGCCTTTGCAACAGCCATATCCCACTCGGGGATCTAATAACCTCAATGCCCAAGAAGTAACGCAGCTCTCCCAAATCCTTCATCTCAAATTTCTGCTTCAACAGCAGCTTCACTTCATTAATGTCTGCATCACTATCACCTGTAATAATCAAGTCATCAACATAGATGACTATAAGCACAATCCCTCTGTTTGTCCTTTTCACATAAAGTGAAAAATCTGAATTGGAAATCTGAAATCCAATAGTGACAAGATATTGCCCTATCTTGTCTGACCATGCCCTCGGCGCCTGTTTTAAGCCATACAAGGCTTTGCGCAACCTGCATACAAAATCGGGGTGTGCATTATCCTCATAACCTTCTGGCTGCATCATATAAACCTCTTCCTGCAAGTCACCATGCAAGAAGGCATTTTTCACATCCATCTGATGCAAAGACCATCCCTTTGCAGCAGCCATAGCAATTACTGCTCTCACGGTTGCCATCCTTGCAACTAGGCTGAAAGTTTCCTCATAGTCAATTCCATATGTCTGTGCAAAACCTTTGGCAACCAATCTTGCCTTATACCTGCTAACAGACCCATCAGCATTGTGCTTTACTTTGTAAACCCACTTGCAGCCAATAGCCTTCTTATCATGAGGCAAAGGCATCAAATCCCAAGTGTGGTTTGCATCCAAGGCAGCCATCTCTTCATCCATAGCTGCTTCCCAATTTTTATGCCCTGCTGCATCCTCAAAACATGTGGGCTCTGGCTCCTCTAGAACCTTGACCATATAAGCATAGTGATGTGCTGTATACCCATCATATCTCAGCCTGTCAACTGGATACTTAATACGAGTGGACCTCCGTACAACTGGATCAGTTGCAGGAGTCTTTAAATCATGCCTGCTTTTCCTTGCACCAGGTGTAACAACAGAAGGAATCCCAAGTTCCTCATCAAGGCTCATTTCAGAGCCGCTTGACTCTCCATCAACATGAGAGCTACC
This sequence comes from Dipteris shenzhenensis, assembly GCF_047967505.1. Classification (NCBI taxonomy): domain Eukaryota; kingdom Viridiplantae; phylum Streptophyta; class Polypodiopsida; order Gleicheniales; family Dipteridaceae; genus Dipteris; species Dipteris shenzhenensis. Next base: position 9,006,369 of record NC_141605.1, read on the forward strand.
AGCAGACACATCAAACACTGGAGCATGGTCCACTTTTTCTTTTCCCTTATGTGATACCTGCACAACACTATCAGGGCTGCCATGTGACGATTCACTAGATCTCAATCTCCCTGTCCATGCATTAGATCCACTAGTAGAGGACTCTCTGGGTCCACTCAAGGCTTGAGATTGCTGCTCTGCATTTATTGCAGCATTCCCATTTCCTGCATCTGCATCTCCTACCATAACAGTTGGTGCATACCAGCTACTCATTTCATCAAAAACCACATCTCTGCTCACTTGCATTTTGCGGGTGGAAGGGTTATAACAGCGATACCCTTTCTGATGCTGAGCATATCCAATAAAGATGCATTTTTCTGCCTTTGGATCCAGCTTTGTTCTCTTCTCATCAGGAACATGAACATAAGCTATGCAACCAAATACCTTCAAGTGAGAAATATCTGGTTTTTGGCCTGTATACATTTCTTCAGGCGTCATGCCATGGACAGCTGCAGTGGGGGTTCTGTTCATAATATAAACAGCAGTTGCTACTGCTTCAGCCCAAAAATAATCAGGCATGTTTTTCTCATTTAGGATCGCCCGTCCTACTTCTGCAATATGTCTGTTCTTCCTTTCTGCAACCCCATTCTGCTGAGGGGTAGACCTGCATGAGTACTTCCTTTGAATTCCCTGTTCTTTCAGATATTCACAAAATTCTTCTGAAAAGTACTCTCCCCCTCCATCAGATCTTAGCACTTTAATATGCACACCTTTCTCTTTTTCAACCATGGCCTTAAAAGCCTTGAAGTGGCTGAACACTTCACTTTTGTGCTTCATAAAATAAATCCACACCTTCCTAGTGTAGTCATCAATAAACGTCACATAATAATGGCATCCACCAATAGAAGCAGCTTTGGTTGTCCAAACATCTGAATGGATCACTTCCAAAGGTCTTTTGCTCACCTTAGCATTTTTGGGAAATGCATGTCTGGCCTGCTTACCCATTTGGCATGCTTCACATACCTTTTGCATTCCCTCAACTCTGAATTTAGGCAAACCTGCAACAATGTTTTTCGTTTGCATAGATTTCAGCCTTTGTATATTCACATGCCCAATGCGCTTGTGCCATATCTCAATATCTGCAATGACACCTCTCCCATGCGCAAACATCGCAGCTTTCACCTCAGGCATATCAACATCCAAGGTGAACATTCTTCCATTTTTGTTGCCTTTCGCAACCAAGCGGCATTTATTTTTCAGGTCTTCAACGAAGCATCCATCAGGATTAAATCTAACCTGCAGACCTTGCTCAACCATCTGGCCAACTGAAACCAGGTTCTTAGTGATTTTTGGAACATGAAGTACATCTGCCAAGTACTTTGTTTTGCCATCCTGCATAGCCAATGGCACTTTACCAACCTGCGTAATTGGGTGCGCAGTATCATCACCTGTTTCAACATAACCTGGCTTATCCAAATTTTTGACATCATGAAACCACTCACCATGACTGGTCATGTGGTTAGAGGCACCTGAATCAACATACCAAACATCATTGCAAGCTGCAGCATCTCCTGACATGGAGTTAACCATATGCTGCATCACAAAAAGGTGCTCATTTCTGTCGTCACCATGCCCACTTGATGATGCATAGTTGCTTTGCTGCAACTTTCCACTTTTGATGTCATTCTGCTTTTTATAGCATGTATTCTCCTTGTGTCCAGGCTTTCCACAATAATAGCATTCTGTGCTGCTATTTACTTGCTGGTTCCTTTGCCATGAACCACGGCCTCTTTGGCTCCCCCTGCCTCTAGAACTACCACGTCCTCCTCCATAGGACTGGTTTTCCTGTTGTTGCTGTTGGTTCTGATTTCCTGCACGGCCTCCAGAACGGCCTCTTCCTCTACCCCTGCCTCTACCTGTATTCGAGTAGAAAGCAGTCTCTTGAGAAGTTGAGGTGGCTGAGCCACCATTCCTTTGCTCTTCACTCAGCAAGAGAGCAATAAGTTCCTGAAAATCAGGAAATGTTTCACGGACTCCAATGGATGTCCGAAATTGTGCATAATCTTTCCCAAGACCATTCAAGGTCACGGACACTAAGTCCTCATCATCAACAGGTGCTCCAATGGAGGCAAGAGAATCTGCAAGGCCTTTCACCTTCAAGGAATACTCATTTATATTCAGATTTTTCCTTTGCACATTGTGCAACTCCTGCTTTAGCTGCATCTTTCGTGCTTTGGTATTTGTGCTATACAGCTTCACCAATGTATCCCATGCTTCCTTAGGCGTCTCTAGATCCTGTATATGCACAATCATAGAATCTGAAATGCTAACAGATAGCCAATACAAGCATTTTCTGGCTTTTTCATGCCATTCCTTAAAAGCCTTCAATTCAGCAGGAGTGGGAGCAGTACCCAAAACTGGTTCTGCAGTTTCACCACTGATGTAATCCCAAACTCCCTTTCCCATAAGGAAGTTTGTCATCCTGAACTTCCATGCTTGGAAGTTGTTCTTGTCAAGCTTCTCACTGACAATGGTAGACAGATTCTCAGACATTTTACAAATCACGAATTGCAACAGCAACCTGTAAACACAGCAAATGCCTCACAAGGGCAAATAGCAAAACTTCTGCGAAAAGCCTCACAGGGGCAGATCTGCAACACTGACGAAAGTGGTATTTCACCACACAGTCACTTCCTAGTGACGATTTTGCATCAACAGGCAACAGGCATGAATCTGCAACTCCCAATATCTCTGCACACAGGCATACGACACAGTTTCTGTGGCACCTTTCCACCGACTGGCCGCGCGCAGTGGTCGCACAGCAAAAACAGGGCCTTTTTCTGAGTGCCTGCGAAGAACTTCCGCCCTCAAAACGGGCCCCGAAACGGCCTCAAATCAAAAAAATAACGTCACCAAGGGCTTTGCCCTCTCCCGCAGCATATACTGCGCTCTCGCCGCACCGCGAAGGGCCTCTCAATCTGAAGCAGTGCACTCCTGCACTTCTGGCTGTGCTACCTGCAAAGATTTGCTCCCAAACTCGAAGTAGGAAAGCAACACTGGTCCTCTTACCAGGACACCACAAACTTGGCTTTCTTTCTTGAGCTCCTTACCACGAACAAGGCTCTGATACCATGTAAAGAATAAGGGAGAGAGATAGGAGACTCAAGTTCAGCTTTCTTCACAACACACAAAAGAGAGAGGACACAAGGTTGGAGGGTGAAGCCTTTCTTCACTTTTGCACACAACAACCATACAATAGAATAGGGAAATACCCTATATGTCAAAACCTAGAATACGTGGTTCATATGTGAACCCAAACCAAAACATACGTGGTAGTCTAACTACACCACGAGTACAACTAACATAGACGGTGACATAAATGATAGTCATCCAGGAGATATGTCGGGGATAGAGCTTGATATCTCAACAGAGAGCGTAGGCAAGAGGAGAGAGAAGGGGAGTGAAGGGAAGGGAAATGTGTAGAGAGGGAGAGAGGGGAGGGGGAGAAAAGAGTGGAGCAAAGGAAAGGAAGGGGAGAGGAGAGGGGGGGGAGGAAGGTAGGGGAGGGGAAGGGAACGCAAGGAAGGGGAGGGGAAGGGAGGAGGAGAGGAGAGGGAAGCTAAGGGAGCGAGGGGAGGGAAGGGTGGGTTGGGGGGGGGGGGGGGGGGGAGGGGGAGGGGGAGGTAAAAGGGGAGGAATAGAAGGGGGAGGGGGAGGAAGGGAGGAGAGGGGAGGGATGAGGAAGATGGAGGTGAGGGAGAGGGCAAGGGGGGAAAGGGAGAAGAGGGGAGGGGAGGGAAGGGAGCAGAGGGGAGTGAAGTGAGAGGGGAGGGAAAGGAGCAGATGAGAAGGAAGGCGAGGGGGAGAGTGGAGGGAAGGTAAGGGAGGAAAGGGAGAAAGAGTGGTTCACACCCGATTCACATGACTTTTAGGATTATGATTTGAGAAAAACCTATATATTGACCCTCACCCAGTTCACCTATATAGGATTATTCACCTATATATTTAGGAAAGGGAGAAAGGGGGGGAGGGGGAGGGGGGAGGTAAAAGGGGAGGAATAGAAGGGGGAGGGGGAGGAAGGGAGGAGAGGGGAGGGATGAGGAAGAGGGAGGTGAGGGAGAGGGCAAGGGGGGGGGAGGGAGAAGAGGGGAGGGGAGGGAAGGGAGCAGAGGGGAGCGAAGTGAGAGGGGAGGGAAAGGAGCAGATATGAGAAGGAAGGAGAGGGGGAGAGTGGAGGGAAGGGAAGGGAGGAAAGGGAGAAAAAGTGGTTCACACCCGGTTCACATGACTTTTAGGATTATGATTTGAGAACAATCTATATATTGACCCTCACCCCTTCTATGACTCAATCATTCAAGGAGGGGGAGTCTAAAGGAGGTTTAGGAGAGGGAGCAAGAAAGGAGATTTATGAAGAGAGCAGGAAAGGAGGTTTTGTACAGTTGTGATGATGGCCATTTAAAAAAAAAACGGTAGCCACGACTGTGGTTGCACGGACTAAAAGATCAACAAAAAGAAAATTGAGGGGCAAGAAAGGAGGTTTGTGCCCCCCCCCCCCAAAAAACAAAAAAAAAAGCTCATGGCAAGTTTCAAAATATTTTTTATCTAAACTAACTATGATTTCTTTTAGAGGGCAAGCTAGTCCAAAATTAATTATGTATGTGTTTTAAGTTTTTAAAAGTATTACTATAAAAATGAAAAAATTGTATAAAACATCTCTTGACTCTTTATATGTTTTTCAAGATTCAAGAGTATATATAAAAATCGTGAGATAATTGTGGTTGCGATGGTGCAAAAGCAAAGGATCTTTTCAAGGATGTCATAGATTACATGGGTAGCAACATTAGCCCATATTTTACCCATTTATATGCGGACAAAGTACAATGGGTGCCTTGTAATCTCCTCACGGAGTGTCACAACAAGGATCCCAATTTTAGGTATTGGTTGCACAAAACCTATACAATCCTAGGTCCAAAACATTCAAGAAAATATCATAGGAGGAAGAACCACAACTTCAAAGGGGTCTCATAGGAACCCATTTTGTGTTCATAGAATCAACATATTGCATTATCATTTTAGAGGCGGAAGACACCCAACACCATTCATTGTCGGAACAGCTTGTATCAGAGCAAGATAGAGATGCAGAAGAAAAGGTTAATGTGGATGCCAAAGCCACAACCTTCTCTAGAGTGGTAGAGCAAAACTTTGGAGAAAGGAACACACACTGTAGAGCTAGAGGAATTGACAGCGTTAGAGGTGGCCAAGGTCTCTTAAGAACAAGCTAGAACATCTTCCATGAGATCTCATCCTCAATCAACAAACTTTGTTTCAAGTTAGTCCTGCAAGGTTGGTAAAATTATATCTCCTCTATGGTTGGATGGTGAGATGGCAAGAACATCCATAGCCAATGCTTTTGTTTCTTCTTACGAATATAAATCCACAAACTCCAAGTTGCTATAGTTATCAAGCTAATATAGATGATACACTTTGTTGCAGCTACTATTAGTGCGTATATTCTCTTTGTACTTGAGATATGTGAGGAGATGAACATCCAAGATTTTTCTCTTTCATTTCCCATAGAGAATGTATACTCCCTTGATTGGGCTTCTCTTAAGAAAATCATATGGGTATGCTATGCCTGTCTTTGAGTGGTCTAGATAGGATTCATCCCAAATGGTAGGTTGTTGCCATAACAAAAGGGCTTCTACTTTCTTTGCTTGGATTTATGTTGCAAGATAGAGACATTGTGATTATGATGTATATGTTTTGGAATCTTTATGAAACTTCTTTTGTGTGGAAGGCATGACTTGGTGTTTTAGACCGATTGTATCTTGGTAAGGTACATATACTTTTTGGGCTTGAAAATGGGGCAATTTTTTCTTGGAATGTGTGGCATTATATTTCGGCTAGTAGTGGAATATCTATTCAAGGACCTCATTCTTATGAGTTGGTCTTAACTAGTTAACTAAGGATAGCACACACTTTTATATCGGTTGAATATGGGTAACTATATGGTTGAAAAGGGACGTGAAAGTGTATTACTCCAAAATGTTTCATATATTGATTGCTTGAATTGCTTGAATGAGAATTTGATTGCTTGAATTAGAATTTGAAGAACATGCTTCCATGTTTTGTTTCAAAGAGAGAGCATTGAAAATATGCATAGTTGAGAGGCATGTGTCTAGATATGCTATGCCCAGCTTTCATTCTAGGATATATTCATCAATTGGATATAGGATACCTCTAGTCTCTCTATAAGCCTTTTTAGTAACTTATCAACCTCTCCCCTTGTATGTACTTACCCCACCCCTTCTTACTTCTTCTCTTTTAGCTTTTGACTCGTCTCTCTATTAGCCTCTCTTTTGACTAGTCTCTCTATTAGCTGTCGGATATTCTCAATGCCCCACCCTCCTGGTAACCAGTGGTCCAAGGTGCTCAAGTTGTAAGGCCCCCATATGAGGAGAAGCATGTGTGAGCCTAGGACACTGGATGGATCCTGACTTGCATGTCAGATGAGGTCTATCACAATGAGACCGTTGATGGTAGAAAGGTGATTGTGTGGGAGCCCCTTATTCTTGCTGGGGCCTAGGGGCCAGCCGTCCCCTAGTTGGGAGCTCCCAGGGGGGGCAACGGCCCCCCCGGTGGGGATTCAGGGGTAGGAGCCACCGAGGTGATGGTATAGGGAATATTCTATGAATATTCTATGGAGGACTAGTCGGTTCCACAGACTAGGTTGACTAGTCAGCTCCACCAACTACGTTGATTGGTCAGTTCCACCGGCTACGTTGATCCGACTACTGCCCTCATAGCTATAAAGAGACGACCTCCCCAGTCCATTGTATCACATCAGTTTAGATCAAATCTTCTAGCTAGTAGCTCTTCACCTAGTATCTGTCTAGATCGCCATTTAAGCTCCACTATGGGAGCACACGGGTGGACGGAGCCATCATTTGTACTACATCAGTATTGAAGGAAAATTTTGTTCATCTCCAGTTTGTTGTGTACTCTCTATTCTTTGTTCAGTTTCTATTGTGCTATGCCGTGTAATTTAACATTAGCCTCTCTATTACTTTTAACTACGACTAGTTGCTCTATCAGCCTTTCTACTTCTATGTACTTATAATTATAATTCGCTACTCCACCCCCCCTCTCTTACTTTTTACTTCCCTTTATTCACTAATAAAACTTCTAACCTTCTTGACCGCATTTTCACTGCTCTAGCCTCCTTTTTTTCTTCTCCTCTTACTAAGATTTTTATTTATTTATAGTGCCTAATTTTTATGATATTCGAAGAAAAATTTCACCTATGTTTCATTAGTTTTTCCATTTTCCTTACATTACCTCTATATTGCACTCTTCAGTCTTCACTTTTTCCATCCTCTCTAACCTTTTATTCAATAATTTTATTTTTCTAGCACTTATATATTCTCCTCTATGTTTTTATGACTAAATTTAAAATTTTCTTCCATTAAACTTATCTTATTATGTGGAATTGCTCATGATTATTGTTCTCTTTTTTCCATTGTACTTACCCTTTATAAATCCCCTCCATATTAATTCTAAATAAACTCATTAGACCCAAGATAATTCCCCTTTATCCTACACTCTTCCCATATCTTACTGATACTCCAATCCACATTGGAATTTTACATCTATCATGATAAGCTCATGGTTAAGATTTTATTTTTATTGTGACCCCGATAACAAGGAAGGGGTGTTTATGACACGTCTTCCCTACTAAGTCTAAAGCTGGTTCTTACCATTTTTCTTGTTGGATGGTTGTAGACTCCCCTCATCAATAAAAGTGATTCTTGTTACGAGTTGTCAAAGCTCAACCCTTTTTGTGCAATTATGCACTTTGCGACCTTTAGAAAAATGCTTTCCTCTTATTGACCTTTTTTGTATAAACATTTGTTGGCATTCATCTATATATTAAAACTGTAGTTTTCTCTTCTAAATCCATGGTTTAATTCAACATTGTTTTTCATTTCACTATGGAATTGTAAAGTCCCCCCCCCCCCACACACAGTCGCGCACATGCGCGCACACACCCAAACACACATGCATGCATGCACGCACGCGCGCGTGCTCACACACACACACACACACACACACACACACACACACAATTCTCATTTTATCCTTTATCCTTGCATTTTACCTTTCTCTCCTTTATAGCATCCTTTGACAACCCCTTTTAAAACTACCTCTCCCCCTACCCTTTCCTTTCCCCCCCCCCTTTTCCCCTTTTTTCCCCCCCCCCCTCTTGAACATACAAATCACCTTTCTTCCCTTTATAATCCCTTGAAAACCCTTTTATACTACCTTTCTTCTAGCCCTAACTACCCCGTGCACGAGTGCATTTTCTCAATTTAGTCCCCTCTTAACTACTACTAACCTAAGTACCACCTAATTTCCCCTAAAATTTCTTAGTTTACCCCACTCTAGCACCTTTTTTAATTTTCTTGATTTTTCCTATTTTCCCCTAGTTTTCCCCAGTTCTTCCTATATTTTTTCATAATTTCCTAATTCCACTAATTATTTCCGAATTCACCCTATTTTTCCATTTTTCCTAATTCACCCTATTTTTCCATTGTTTTCTAAGTTCCTTTTCTTTTTAAAAAATTTCCAAAAATTTCCAAAATTTCCTAAATTTTTGCCTATTTTTCCTACTCTCTCTCTCTCTCTCTCTCTCTCTCTCCCTCCGTACTTTTTTTAAAATTTTCAAATATAATAATTAACCCCCTTCTTTTACCCTAATTTTCCTTATTTCTTTAAAAAAATTATTCTTATTTTCTCTTTATTTGTCAAATTTTTTATAACTTATCCCTACTACATGTAATTTCCCTTAGTTTATCCCTACTACACCTAAATTTTCCTCAATCTCCCTTAATTCCTCCCCCTTATATTCCTCCTTTTTTAAAAAAAAATTTCCTCGTGTTATTCAAAGGTTTTTTCCACTTTTTTAAAATTACTCCTTTCTTTAACCCTTACTACCCCATAACAAGATTCGACTCCCTCTCAAAACCTAACCTACACAAACCCCTGACTCACCCTCATTCCATGTTTGGGTTCACGACCCTAATTCCTTAATTGTTTCCTAATTTCTAATTATCTCGTTCTCCCACTATTTTTCTAAAACATTCCTAAGTTACTCCTAGTTTTTCCTAATTTTGTCCTAATCTTATCCTTAACATTTATCCCTCTATTTATTATTTTTTTCCTACTCTTAATAAACCCCTATTTCTCTGTATTAAAATATTCTTTTAATTTCTTACCAATCATTTAAGAAAACCCCCTCCCCGTGCTTACCTGCCTACCTGCCATTCTATGATTTTTAACCTTTTTTTTCTTCTCGACTCCCTGACTGCCCACCCTACTACTTATTTAAAGCAACTCTCCTTCTATCCTACCCACCTCATCACTACTTTCGATGACCTTCCCGTCCTCTCAATTTGACTGTCACTCCCCTCTGTTCCTCTATCCTTGCACTAGTACCTTGAGTACCTTGCTGATGCTATGTACACACTTAAGTAGACCCGCTTTGCCACACATCCCTACCCTCTCCAAAAGTCCAAGCTTCATGTCAAAGTTACTCTGTTGCTATTTCTCACCTAGCTATGCCCTATGCTACCCTCTCGGCTGCTGTGCAGTGGCCTTTCTTCACAACTGTGGATTTGATGGTCTAACCGCGAAAAGCATTGCATTTCACTTACACGCTCAATTCTTCACTTAGCTCTCTACGTCGCCATTAGTCACCTTGCTCCTTGACTCTCTCAGGTCCTTTTTTACTTCCACGTTTTAATTATAGCCCCCCTTCTTTTCTTTTCTTTCTTTTAATTCTTCTTCCCCCCTTACATTTTCTCTCTTTTAATCCCCCCCTCTTTTAATTTTCCCCATGTCTTTTAATTTTTAAATTAACACCACCCCCCCATGTGTGAAGACTCTCTCTCCCTCTCCCTCTCAGTCATCTTCTTTCTATCATTCTTTCCCTTGGCCAATTCTTTTCAAATTATTATCATCAATAAAGACCCAAGTCCTCACTCTTCCCATACCCCTTCACTTCTCCCTCTTTTCATCAGCTCACACGAGAAAATTCCCCCTTGCTTAGTTTGTCTTTTCACCTTTCCCTTCCCTTTTAGAATGTATTACCCTCCCCCACTTTGTTTTCTAATTGTTAGTTCCCAAGTTTTTGTTTAAATCCTATCCTATATATTTCTCCCACCTACCCCTTCTATATATTACCTTATTTTCATTCTGAATTTTCCCTCTACCCAAGACCCTTTCTTTCTTCCTTAAAATTTCCCCCCTTTTCTCCTCCCTCTTCCCACACTTGTCTATAAGTCCCTTATAATAGATTACCCTCATAAATTAACCCTTTTTCACACTACAATGTTTTACATTGAGCTTGTTAAGCATATGGCAAAGCTTCTATTTTATTGTGACCCTGATAACAAGGGAGGGGCGTGTATGACACTTGTCTTCCCAACCTAAGTTAAGATGGTTCTTATCATGTTTGCTTGTTGGATGGTGACAGGTAGGCAGACTCCCCTCTTCAATAAAAGTGATGCTACCATCGACTTATGAAAGCTCTATTGCGCACATTTCCTCTTTTTTTTTAAATAATTGTTCATCATTTAATTGATGTTACTTCATTTTTTAGGATGTTTATTGCAAAGATTATCTGTTAAACATTTCTCTTTCCTTGTCTACTCTTGACTATGGAAAGGGGTGTTGTTAGTGTCTACTAGACACACATGCTTTCCCCTACAACTTTGGTTAGTTGTACATAGGACCTTTAAGTCATCAAGGCTATTATTTGGCTTTTTGACTCCCTGATCTAACTTGGTTTTCCTCTTTTCTAAAAGTGTTCTTCTAATCCTATTCTTGTCCTTGTAGAAATATTCATGGGACATCACAATCCAATCCATATCTCTCAACAACCCACTCTAACTCTCACTCCCACCTCCAAACATTACATTTAAGTCATCATGGCCTTTGCCTTTTTGACTCCTTTCATTGCTCTTATGAGCAACATTATTTTTGGGGGCTTTCTAGGCCCTATATGCCGTGTTTTTGTGTTGAGTCAATAAAGGTTCTCAACCTTGAGTTGTCCCTCTAAAATGAATGTATTTGGAGTCAATAAGAGGTACTCTCCCCTACATTGTCCCCCAAAAATGAATGTATTGTCTTTTACTTTGGTATGATGGTAATGACCACCCAGTTCAGAGTAAGCGGGGGGTGACAAGTGTGGACTTGCTCTTTGCAGTATTGTGGTGGAGGGCAGATCGGTCTGCTCCTTGCATGTTGGGTCTCACACTCTTTGCTCTAAAGGGGGGTGTTGGGGATATCATAGCCAAAGCGCGTGTGTGAGATGTGATGTGTGTGAGTTGTACTAGGAGATCTAGTACTTGTTCATGTTTGAGTCATGTGTGAGTGCCACGTGTCACCATGGGACTTATCCAATATGCACTTGATGCTAGTGTGTTAGTGTGTAGCCTATAAAGGCCTGTACTTCACTTGTCATTTGATACTTGATGAATGAATGAAAGCCTTCCAAGGTGTCTACTTTTGAGTTTCATTTTTTCACTCCCTAGCGTATCTCTCTCTCTCACTCTTGCTCACCTTTTAAATTTTCACCTTTTTAAGGACTCTTCAAACCCAAACAATTGTTAGAATTGCCCACTTTTCTCTCCTTGCTTGTTATTACTACTGCTAAGACCTCAACTTATTCTATTTGCTTCCACACCACTAAGTTCTAACCTACCTTACTCAAGCACATATTACCCATCCCTTAAATTTTGCACTTCTCAACACTTCTTAACCTCTTTGAGTAGACAGTAGGTCATTACACTAGGTGATGACCTATTGTCTCACCTAGTGTGTTGTATCCTACTAGGGCAAAGGTGGGTACACACACACACACACACACACACACAAACACACACACACACACACACAGACACACAATTCTCATTTTATCTTTTATCCTTGCATTTTACCTATCTATCCTAACATCCTTTGATAACCCCTTTTAAAACTACCTCTCCCCCTACCCTTTCCTCCCCCCCCCCTTCCCCCCCCCTCCCCCCCCCCTCCTCTCGAACATACCAATCACCTTTCTTCCCTTTATAATCCCTTGAAAACCCTTTTATACTGCCTTTCTTCTAGCCATAACTACCCATGCATGAGTGCATTTTCTCAATTTAGTCCCCTCTTAGCTACTACTAACCTAAGTACCACCTAATTTCCCTTAAAATTTCTCAGTTTACCCCACTCTAGCACCTTTTTTAAATTTCCTGATTTTTCCTATTTGCCCCTAGTTTTCCCTGGTTCTTCCTATATTTTTTCATAATTTCCTAATTCTACTAATTATTTCCGAATTCACCCTATTTTTCCATTTTTTCTAATTCACCCTATTTTTCAATTTTTTTCTAAATTCCTTTTCTTTTCAAAAATTTTCCAAAATTTTTAAGATTTCCTAAATTTTTGCCTATTTTTTCGATGCTCTCTCTCTCTCTCTCTCTCTCTCTCTCTCTCTCTCTCTCTACTTTTTTAAATTCTTCAAATATAATAATTTACCCCGTTCTTTTACCCTAATTTTCCTTATTTCTTTAAAAAAATTGTTCTTATTTTCTCTTTATTTGTCAAATTTTTTCATAACTTATCCCTACTACACCTAATTTCCCTTAATTTATCCCTACTACACCTAAATTTTCCTTAATCTCCTTAATTCCTCCCCCTTATATTCCTCCTTTTTTCCAAAAAAATTTCCTCGTGTTATTCAAAGGTTTTTTCCACTTTTTTAAAATTACTCTTTTCTTTAACCCTAACTACCCCATAACAAAACCCGACTCCCTATCAAAACCTGACCTACACAAACCCCTGACTCACCCTCGTTCCATGTTTGGGTTCCCAAACCTATTTCCTTAATTGTTTCCTAATTTCTAATTACCTCGTTTCTCCCACTATTTTTCTAAAACATTCCTAATTTACTCCTAGTTTTTCCTAATTTTGTCCTAATCTTATCCTTAAAATTTATCCCTCTATTTGTTCTTTTTTTCCTACTCTTAATAAACCCCTATTTCTCCCTATTGAAATAATCTTTTAATTTTTTTACCAACCATTTAAGAAAACCCCCTCCCCGTGCTTACCCGCCTGCCCGCCATTCTACGATTTTTGACCTTTTTTTTCTTCCCAACTCCTCGACTGCCCACCCTACTACTTATTTAAAGCAACTCTCCTTCTATCCTACCCACCTCATCACTACTTTCGGTGACCTTGCCGTCCTCTCAATTTGATTGCCACTCCCCTCTGTTCCTCTATCCTTGCACTAGTACCTTGAGTACCTTGCTGATGCTGCATACACACTAATGTAGACCTGCTTTGCCATACATCCCTACCCTCTCCACAAGTCTAAGCTTCATGTCAAAGTTACTTTGCTTCTATTTCTTGCCCAGCTATGGCCTATGTTACCCCCTCAGCTGCTATGCAGTGCCCACTCTTCACGACTGTGGATTTAATGGTCTGACCACGAAAAGCGTTGCATTTCACTTACATGCCTGGTTCTTCACTCAGCTCTTTGCCTCACCGTCAGTCACCTCACTCCTTGACTCTCTTAGGTCCTTTTTTACTTCCGCATTTTAATTACAACCCCCCTTCTTTTCTTTTCTTTCTTTTAATTCTTCTTCCCCCCTTACATTTTCTCTCTTTTAATTCCCCCCTCTTTTAATTTTCCCCATGTCTTTTAATTTTTAAATTACCCCCCCCCGTGTGTGAAGACTCTCTGTCTCTCCCTCTCAGTCATCTTCTTTCTATCATTCTTTCCCTTGGCCAATTTTTTTCAGATTATTATCATCAATAAAGTCCCAAGTCCTCACTCTTCCCATACCCCTTCACTTCTCCCTCTTTTCATCATCTCACATAAGAAAATTCCCCCTTGCTTAGTTTGTCTTTTCACCTTTCCCTTCCCTTTTAGAATGTATTACCCTCCCCCACTTTGTTTTCTAATTGTTAGTTCCCAAGTTTTTGTTTAAATCCTGTCCTATATATTTCTCCCACCTACCTTTCTCCCCCCTCTTCCCACACTTGTCTATAAGTCCCTTACAATAGATTACCCTCGTAAATTAACCCTTTTTCACACTACAATATTTTACATTGCGCTTGTTAATCATATGACAAAGCTTCTATTTTATTGTGACCTCGATAACAAGGGAGGGGCATCTATGACACTTGTCTTCCCAACCTAAGTTAAGCTGGTTCTTATCATGTTTGCTTGTTGGAGGGTGACAGGTAGGCAGACTCCCCTCTTCGATAAAAGTGATGCTGCCATTGACTTATCAAAGCTCTACTGCACACATTTCCTCTTTTTTTTAAATAATTGTTCATCCCTTAATTGATGCTACTTCATTTTTTAGGATGTTTATTGCAAAGTTTATCTATTAAACATTTCTCTTTTCTTTTCCAAATTTGTCTATTCTTCACTGTGGAAAGGGGTGTTGTTAATGTCTACTACTACTACTACTACTACTACACACACACATACACACACACACACACACACACACACACACACACACACATATGGTTATGCCTTTCCTATTTCCCCCTCCTTTCTTAATTTAGATTATGTAATTGAGATGGCATTTTCTTAAATTAGCATGTTATTTCCTTTAACTATTTAAAATTTATTAAACCTTTAAATTTCATTTCTGTTTTTTAACCCCGCTATGTCTCTTAAAAACTTAGCCCCTTTATCTTGATTTTTTAGGCCTTTCATTTTTACTCTTAGCTACACCTATGGAGGTAAATGTGAGGCTATCTATGGAGGATACCTCACTACTAGCAGACATCGGGAGGTACAAGAAGTTGGTCTGTAGTCTCATCTATCTGTGCAACACCAGACCGAACATCAGTTTTGCAGTTGGCATTTTGAGCACATTCTTTAACAAGCCCCAGGAGAATCATTGGAATGCAGGGATGCAGGTGCTCAGGTTTGCGAAGGGCACTCTTGATTATGGCATCACCTATGGTACGGGCACTTCCTTGGCTGGTCATTGTGACTCAAATTGGGCTGGAGATGTTGATTCTAGGAAGTTAGTTTTTGGATATTGTTTTTCTTTAGGTTCAGGTATCTTCTCTTGGATCAGTAAGAAACAACCAACAGTGGCATTGCCTTCTACTGAGGCTAAGTACAAGGCATCATGTTTTGCTACTTGTGAAGTAGTGTGGCTGAGGAGGATCTTATGGCACATGGGAGTGCAAGAGGATGAGGCAACTGTGCTGAGGTGCGACAATCAAAGTTGCATGGCCATTGCTAAAAATCCAGTGTTTCATGTGTGCACAAAACATATAGAGATTCTATATCACTATGTGCATGATTTGATCGAGGATGGGATAGTGGAATTGGTCTACTATCCAACAGAGCAAAATGGAGCAGATATCTTCACCAAGGCTTGGGAAGGATTAGCTTCAGGGTCATCTTTAGAGACTCGGCATTGGGTCGAGAAGGTAGTTCAACTACGGGTGGACATTAAGGGGGGGTGTTAGATACACTCAATGCCCTACCCTCCTGGTAACCACCAGTGGTCCAAGGTGCTCAAGTTGTAAGGCCCCCATATGAGGAGAAGCCATGTGTGAGCCCGGGGCACTGAATGGATTCTAACTTTGCATGTCAGATGAGGTCTATCAATGAGACTATTGATGGTAGAAAGGTGATTTTTGGGAGCCCCTTATTCTTACTGGGGCTTGGGGGCCAGCTAGGCCCCAGCTGGGGGGTCCCAGGGAGGCCAACGGCCCCCTTATGGGGGTTCGGGGGTGGGAGCCCCCTGAGGCGACGGTATAGGGAATATTCCTTAAATATTCCATGGATGACTAGCCGGTTCCATCGATTAGGTTGACTAGTCGGCTCCACCAACTAGGTTGACTGGTCGGTTCCACTGACTACGTTGATCTGACTACCACCCTCATAGCTATAAAGAGGCAACCTCCCCAATCCATTGTATCAAACCAGTTCAGATCTTCCAGCTAGTAGCTCTTCACCTAGTATCTATTTAGATCGCCATCTAAGCTCCACTGTGGGAGTGCATGGGTGGACAGAGCCATCATCTGTACTACATTAATATTAAAGAAAAATTTTATTTATCTCCAGTTTGCTGTGTACTCTCTATTCTTTATTCAGTTTCTATTCCGCTGCGCCACGTAATTTAACAAAGGCTCTTGGAAGCCTAAGGTTAAGCTAAGGCTACTATCAAGGCAAGTGATACGTTTGGGTTCCAAAGCTTCCAACGGCACCAAATACGTAGCCTCAGCTCACTGGGATTTATAAGGTAGTAACACAAGAACCTATGTCAACTCTTGATGTAGTCCCACAAGAACCTACCCTCGAGCCCAACACGATGAACAATTTTGTGAGCCCAAGGAATGTCATGATTCCATGTATAGATCAACTCAGTGAGAGAGTCTCCAAGGTCATCGAGGAAGCAAATTATACAAGAACTAACCCCTGAAAGAGGGGTAGCTACACAAGAACAAGAACCTTCCTCCAAGCCTGTGTGATCTCCATAAGAAGTCACTGTACTTTGAGGAGCACCCGCCCTCACCCAGACCTACTCCTCCTATTAAATCAAAGGTTGCGGTACCACAAGAACCTACCCCTACTACTTTGGGTCTATACCGCCACACAAGAATCTGATTGCCTTATTCCGAGAAAGGTCCATCAAAGTGAACACCACAACGCTGATGCACACTTGACAACCAGAATGATGCACAACTCAACACATGCTCTACCTGGTGAATGGTAAGGTATGATGTTGTTTGGCATTGAACTCCATTGCATTCCACATAAAACACTTATTTCATTAATTTTGGAATTGTCAATGTACAAATTCATTTTCATAGATACTTTTGGACTAGTTTTTGGATAAAGTTTAGGAAAAAACCCACTCTTCAAAACATAGATGAAAACATAAAAACAAAATCTTTAGAGTGTTTTGAAGGAAATTAAATCAAAATTATAATATTGAACGTGACACAAATAAGTTACATCAAAAGATAAGAAGCCCATTCTTCAAAACACAGATAAAAACATTAATGATGAAAACAATCAAAATTTTAGAGTTTTTTGAAGTAAATTAAATCAAAATATTAAAATTTAACGTGACACAGATAAGTTGCAAGCACCAAAAGATAGGAAGCACTTGTAAACTCTCATAATATTTATAATGGTGTTAACAAACACCTTCAAAAGTTACAATAAGCTTCTCAATGCAAGGCATTAATATTTGCCATTTCTATTTGAGATTCAACCCATTCCTGTGCTGAGACCATCTCATCATGATCAATGTAGTTAAAACTATAGAAGAGAAGTAAGGAATTATAAATTTTTTCCTTGAGAGCACTTTCTCGGTTCTGTAATCTCCCATAATGAGTGCTACGAGAAGTAACCTCACTTAGAAAGTCTACTAGCCCTCTCCTATATGAAAGTAGTAGTGCATCAAGCCAGTTTGTCATCTCAATCTCTGTGCTCAACGTCTTTTTAGTCTACTAGATCATGTCTTCATAGTCACCTGTTATAAGAAGATCATCCACATATAGAACAATAATAGCAGATTTTCCACCTTTCCTGTACACATACAAGTTAGCATCTGGGGCACATCTTTTGAAGTTTAATTTATGAAAGAATTTGTCTATCCATTGGCCTGTTTTAGCCCGTACAGAGCCTTCTTTAGCTTACATACCTTGTTCTCAGAATGGAGGGCCTCAAACCTTGGTGGCTGAGCCATGTACACCTCCTCCTTGAGGTCACCTTTCAAGAATGCTGATTTAACATCCATTTGATAAATTGGCCACTTTTTATGAGTAGCCACCGATAGTATTGTGCGAATAGTGGTCATTCTGGCAATCGGAGTGAAAGATTCCTGAAAATCAAACCCTTCAACCTACGAAAATCCTTGTATAACCAATCTGGCTTTATACTTTTCCAAAGTCCCATCAGCCTTATACTTTACCTTCCAAACCCACTTGGTGCCAATAACCCTTCTGTTAGGTGGTCAATCTACCAGCTCCCAAGTTTCATTCTTCATGATGCTATCATATTCTACTTGCATGGCATTTTTCCAATCTCGGTCTGCAAGTGCTTCCTCCAAACTCATAGGCTCCTTAACTTTTGCAATAATCTCAGCCATCAAGGCCATATTGACTATGTGAGCAGAAGCCCTCCTTTGCTCCTTGATTCTCTGAGACCACCTTGGTCCATCTGCATGCTGCTCAATAGACATAGGAATCTAGTTATCATGATCGTAGAGCTGCATTACCCATCGTGGCAATGGCTTTTCTGGTGGTGTAACAACAGGTTGGTGACTTATACCTTCATTATTTGATATTTCCTCCTCCTTTATAGCTCCTGGGATAGGTCCATAGTGAATTACCTCTTTGCTTGATGATAAAGTGGAAGAGCTCTTCTCTGCCTCCACTGCATGTGGCATGGGGGGTTCACTCATAGTAAAGAAGACATGTCACTTGCATGCAAAGACTTCTAAAAAACCCCCTATTTATGAAGCTTGTGAGACTAATATATCCCCCTATTTAAGCTTATAAGATATATACATGTATGACTTTTTATGTATCCCCTTTCTTAAATGTAAGTCTTCAGAGAACATATACTAACTTTCTTTTGAAAAGTTGTAATTATCCTAAGCAATTAAAATTATCAAAATGGTCATATCACAAAGTGATTTATGTATTGGCACTAGAGAATGCATAAATATTTAACCTTATAGTAAACTTGATGATTAAAGGTGTATTATATCTTAGAATAATATGAAAGCTAATCTTCTCTAATTAGATGACAAATATTAGAATTCACTTTCACATGAGGGAGGGAATACAATAGCGAGATGTCATAGTAATTAAATTCTTAAATGACACCCTTCAAATGACAAGTATTCTTTCAAAACAAAAGGGTTGTTTTTCTCAATAAAACTATCACAATATACTAGCAATATTCAAAGTGGTAGTCTTCTAAATTATCACATTGATTAAGACAAAATCCAAGTATTATCTTAGACAATGTCACTAATACATAAATTACAAAAAACTTTGTTCATGTATGCTATTAAAAAGATCAGATTTCTTACTATCATGTACAAATTGAAAAGCATCTTCAATGATAACATAAAGACCATCCAAAATTAAAATAATCATGAATCTAGGCAATTTTCGATAGTATAGTAGATAGAAATCAAGCTTGGATGATGTAACCTCGAATAAGCTCATCTCCAACATTGTGATTCACAATCTCTGACGTTGTCATCGATGGTGAGGGCCCCAAACTACAAGATCACAAAGAGCACCAACACCAAGATCATAAATCATACTACAAAGACTTACATTCACTTATAAACATTATATTCAAAAATCCATTAAATCATATCAATTACAACAACTAAATATTGGATAATTACCATGATAATATTTTGGATACCGTCGAAGTATGTGTAGCAATGTTTTTGAGTGCCCATGCCCCTTTACCACATGAGGAGAGAGAGTAGGGGAATCGAACCCCTTTACACTTAAAGTGGCTACACCAAGCAGACACCAAGCTCTCTTTGGGAGAAGGGGAGTTGGATCTCTCTACCAAAACCATGGGAGAGAGCCAATTCCCCCCCTCCCACACTACGGTTAATACAAATCAAGAAAAAAAATCAAACAAAAAATGTTTTGCTCTAAGAAAAAACTTGGGTCTAACCTCTTACCAAAAATCTAGTTAGTAGTCACAAATTACTATACACATGAATGAGTGAACTTAGCAAAGAGTAGCAACAACACAAGCATCACATGTATGTGTTTAAAAGTACTGAGGCATTGTACAAAGAGGAAACCATTAGAATTGACATGGGATTTTTTTGCAAAAAAGAATTGACATGGGATTACAGAACAACACATTAAAACTATTATGGTTTTGGTATTTTACTCTATGTGATTCAAATTACCTTATGTATCTCTTACATAGTCGTTGAAGATCTTATAGTCATTGGCATCAAGTTGGTATTTCTTTGATATTGGATCATAGCTCAAATTTTCCAGAGCAATTATAGATTCCAAGGACACTGATTGATTATCAACAAGATCACATGTGTAACATCTACTTCCTTTGGTTTTTTGATACCATGCTAGATGAATCTCCACATTTGGAGGATGATCTAGAAGATCAAAAGGACCCCTTGTCTCTTTCATACCATTTCCCAGCTTCATTCTCATACTCATTACTCTTCCTAGGTACCATATGCCTTTCTTGACCCCTTGACTAGTATTTGCAACCTTTCCTTTTCTTTTGAGCTTTGTATTATCTCCAAATATAATATCTTCAAATAGAACCGCACAATCAGATCCTATTCCAAAACAAGTACTTGTTTGAGGTTTTAACTTCATCTCAAATGAGAAATATACTCCACTATTTACCCTTGTTAATATATCCTTTGATAACGTTGGATTTCCATTCAATTGGCTCACAAGTGTGCTCTTGCACAGTCTTCCCATCAACTTCCACAAAAGGTGATATTTGGCTCACTACATTCTCCTCATTGTCAACTATAGAATCCATGACATGGCGAAGCTCACTTTGTGCAATTGTATCCTCTTCATCAACATCCAATACTGTATCCATGATTACATCTCCAACAAAATCATCCAATGAAACTTCTTCTTCTTCAAGATTGTCATGTGCATTGTTTTCAAGATGCTCTAAGATATCTTTTTCTTCCCATGAGGCACCCCATGAAGCTTCACCTTCCATACCAAGCTCATGACACATGACCTTTGCCTCTGCTAAACCCTCCTTTAATGCATATACAATCTTCTCATCAGTACTCACAACCGTGTGGTCATTTAAATTTGCCAAAGGAATGCTAAGCATATGATTCATATCAACCCATATATTTTCTTGCTTTGAGTGAGTTGCCGTAAAACTTAGATTTGAACCTGCTTGAAACTTTGAAATTCTATTCAATGCTCCTACAATACTCAACAAGTCACAACCATCATAACACCTCTCATTGCTAACCATTCCACTTACTTTACTAAAGAAGTTCTCACAAGCATCAGATCTCGTAGAAGATAAGGGAACTGCCAAGTGACTATATCTGTCTCTGAAGATCTTTATGAGAAGAACCACAAAGTGACATGATAATTGGATGTCCAGAAAGTTTCTCTACTAATGAAGTTCTGCTTGAGCGTATATACATCATGCTTTGTGATCCACACGTGCCAAATCCTAATAAAACATCATAAGTCACTTGTTTAATAAGACATAATATTGCTACCATAGCAACAACATGAACATACAATATTAATTAATTATTTATATATGTTCAATAGATAACATGAATTCTGTACCTGAAAAAGAAGGATACCATTTCGATAGCTTTCACACGCTCATACAAGTTGAGTGTAGGAGATAGAAAAATATCAATGTATGCTACCACCATTGAGAGATACACCTTTGTACATAGTGTTCACTCTTGATGATGATTGGATCCCATTTGCAAGAGCTCTAAACAATTTTGAACTTTATGCTCGGCTATCCTCTGTGCTGATCTCCAATTTTGTCTATCTTTTCTCTCTATATCTCCTTCTTGCAAACCATGACCATCAACCTTGAAACTTTGATATACCAAGGCTACATGATTCAAGGTGACAAGATCATTACCAAGCACTAATCTTTTTGATGCATTATCTAGAGGATTAATCATCTTCTTTCCATTGTGTATATAATCTTGGTCATGTAATCCAATGATGCTTCCATCATCTTCCATAGAAGCTGTGAATGGCCAACTTTTCCAAGGGATTAAGTATCAAACACGTGCAAGAGAGCTATAATTTTCAACCATAAGCTTTCTTCGCCTTGAATCTCCATCAGAAGCATGACCAAGTATTGGTCCAATCACATCCTTCACTTACATATTCCAATGCACAATTGACTTCTTTCCATTGCTCCCTGATGGACATAGAGTCAAACCTATTACAAGTTAGTTGTATAAGAAGAACTAACTTTGGCAAGCATTCAGCAAGAGGATTTTTGCAATCAATACTCTTGCATAGTGGGCAATCACATTATGCTCAAATGCATGAACAATTCTATGATAACCATTCTCACCATCTCCAACAAGCACTACGAAATTTGAAATGCATGTATGATCTATCTTCTTCCCACAAAAACCAACAAGTTGGTCATCTCTTGCTATCCATCTCACCATCCTCTTGATCATAGTCTCATCTTCAGCAACAATGACAGGTACACTTCCCATGCAAAGCCCATTTTTTAAAATATGATGCTTATACATTTTTGCCACATGCTTGAATACATCCTCTCTCAATTCGGTCCTATAACAAAGAGCTTTTCTCATAGCCCGAGATGTAGTTGAAAGATGTGGACCTTGAAGATTTATGGAGAGAAAGTTATGCAATCTTGTACCTCCCCAAATCTTTATAGCTTCAAAGAGATTTTCTAGTGTATCAGAATATCGCTTTCCTTGACCCACTGTGTGCATGTTCGAATAACACAACTCAAAGCATGTTTTTTGGCAGTTGTGCATGACACTTGGTAAAAATTGGGGTTTGTGGGGAGTTTGATCATCCAAAGCATATCCGATGGACATGATACGTTGCACAGGCCTCAACATAGGTTGTATTGATATGAGTGAAAAGTATCATGCCCATCCGTTATGTCCATGTTTAATAACACACCTCCAATACTATTTTTTAGCGGTTGTGCATAACATGATGAAAAATAGGGTATGTGGCGACTTTGATCATCCAAAGCATATCTAATGGGCATGATACTTTGCATGTAACTAAAAATAGGTGGTATTTACATGCAAGTAAAGTATAGTTTCCATGAGGTATGAGTGCATTTGAATAACACACCTCAGATATTATTCTTTAGTAGTTGTGTAAAAATGGGGTTTGTGGTGCGTTTGACCATCCAAAGCATATCCGATGGGCATGATTATTTTCATGCATATCCAATTAGGTTATATCAACACATGTGAAAAGCATCATGTCCATCGGGAATGAGAGCATTTGAATAATACACCTCAGATACTATTTTTTGGTAGTTGTGCATAACACTTGGTGAAAAATAGAGTTTGTGGCATGTTTGACCATCCAAAGCATATTTGATGGGAATGATATTTTTCATGCACCTCAACATAGGTTGTATTAACATGTGTGAAAAGTATCGTGCCCATTGGGTATGAATAACACACCTCAGATACTATTCTCTGGTAGTTGTGCATAACCCTTAGTGAAAAATGGGGTTTGTGGCACATTTGACCATCCAAAGCATATCCAATTAGCACGATATTTTTCATGAACCTCCAATTAGATTATACTAACACGTGTACAAATCATCGTGCCCATAGGGTATGAGAGCATTTGAATAATGCACCTCAGATACCATTTTTTGGTGGATGTGCATAGCACTTGGTGAAAAATGGAGTTTGTGGCACATTTAACCATTCAAAGCATACCTGATGGGTAGGATATTTTTCATACACCTCAACATCGGTTGTCTTGATTCTTGTGCAAATTAGCATGCCCATCAGGTATGACTGCATTTGAATAACACACCTCTGATACTATTCTTTCGTAGTTGTGCATCACACTTGGTGAAAAATAGGGTTTGTGGCGTGTTTGGCCATCCAAAGTATATTTGATGGGCACAATATTTTTCATTTGTCTATAATTATGTTATATTAACATGTGTACAAAGCATGGTGCCCATCAAATATGAGAGAATTTGAATAATACACCTCAGATACTATTTTTTGGTGGTTGTGCATAATAATTGGTGGAAAACTGAGTTTGTGGCACGTTTGATCATCCAAAGCATATCTGATGGGCACGATATTTTGCATGCACCTCAACATAAGTTTTATTGATGTGTGTGCAAAGCATCATGCCCATTGGGTATGAGCACATTCGAATGATACACCTCATATGCTATTTTTTGGCGGTTGTACATAACACTTGGTAAAAAATGGGGTTTGTGGCAACTTTGACCATCCAGAGCATATCTTATGGGCATGATACTTTGTACACAGATCAACATAGGTTGTATTGACACATGTACAAAGTAATTTGTCCATAAAGTGTGTGCACATTTGAATAACACACCTCAAAGCGTGTTTTTTGGTGGTTGTGCATGACACTTGGTGAAAAATGGGGTTTGTGGCGAGTATGACTATCCAAAGCATAATCAATAGGCATGATACTTTGCACAGGTCTCAACATAAAATAAATTGACATAAGTGCAAGATATAGTGCCCATCTAGTATGTGTGCATTTCATGTATCATTTGATTTACAAATCCAAATGGGGTCATGTTACATATCAAAATGAATGGCAAGGCATGATTTAGATGATTATCATGACCTTTTGCACCATATAGTAAAACTTCATGCATCCAAATGTGAATTTAATAAACAATTAGCAGTTTTCTTGCATTGGATCTAGAGGAAAGTTTACCTAATAGGGACCATGTCAATATGTTGTCTATTTTGGCTTCTACCATTGATTTCTATAAGCAAAGATTGATTTGTTTTGAAATTTAATTTATTTTAAAGAAATGGATGTACTCTCTTTAGATTTTATTGGATTGGTGGGATGTAAGAGTGATTCATTAGGGAGGTTTTTTTCGCAAACAGAAAAACATGCGTTTTGTTCTAAGAGTGAATAGAGTTTCAAAAAACCAAGCACTTTTGTCAATGTATTATTGTTTTGTTTTGATTGTTTTTTTTGGCTTGCTCACTTTTTCTTGCTTGCTTTTTTTGGTTCGCTCACTTTTCCTCGCTCGCGTTTTGGTAATCCTCGAGTGCAAATAAATTGGCATAAATCCAATGGCTTTTGGATCAGTGATGAGGACACTCAAGTTTGGGTCTTGACATAGGATTCACTTGGGTTTAGAGGGGTGTGCTTGTCAGGTATTTGGGTTGCCAGGTCGGCTTGAACATTTCTTCCACGCAATAGTTTGATTGGACAACATTAGGAGGAAGATCCTTTTTTGGAGCTCAGCTTGCCTCTAGAGTTGTGGTGGTCAACCAGGTCCTCTTGGCCACAGCCTGGTTTGTTTGTTCATGCTAATGCCGTTCTAGGGACTACATCACCCAGCTCAAAAGACTGCCGATCATAAATTTTCTTTGGAGTGGGCTTGATGGCACAGCAGATGCCTTAGCCAAGGTGGCTTGGGAGACCCTCATCCTCTCTACACATGAAGGGGGTCTCAATATTATTGATCCATATTTACAATGCAGAGCTTTACTCTGTAAGATGGTGGTGCAGGGACTTATGCTAGGGCAGGAACCATGGAAGGCATTTCTTATTAGTAGCATACAGATGTGCACACCTTCTTCAGGACGAGATTGGATGAGCAATATTAGGTGGATCTTCACCATAGCACACCTTAGATCACCTTCGTCCCCTCTCATGGTTGCCATTCTAAAAGCATGGGCCAGTTTTAGGAGCACTCTTTGGAGGATTCCTCCTTCCTCTCATGAAGAGATTGATCAGCAACCGATCATGGGGAATGACAGTATATTGAAAGATCATGGCAGACCACTTGGAGCCTCTCTACATAAAGTGATCCAGGTGGGAGAGGGGACCCGCATCATCTTTGGGGTCTTGGAAAGCTTTCCGTAGGCTTCCAGAGGAGACCAAATCTCAGTTGTCAGGACATCTCAAAGGGAGGGCATGGAGGATCTTGTAGATTGAGGCAGCCCTTCTAGCGGATTGGGTAGACACAAATGATATGCCACTCACTTGCTCCACTTGGGTAGGTACTTTTACGAGAGGCGATGTTCCTCTTCAGATTTTGGCCTTTTGAGATGCACTTTAGGATGCTTTAGTTTTTAGTATGCAGGATGGTGGCAGATTGCTCAAGTCTATAGAGGACATCTTGCTTGAGTCTGCTTTTCAGCCCATCAGGGTTGTAGGTCTTTTGGTGGAGGGATCAGATTTAGAGTGGTTCCTCGATCGAGACCCTCGACTACTCTCCACTAGATCTTGGAGGCTTTGGCTCTATGAGGGAGTTCCCATTAGGTATTTGTAGTGGGACCCTAGAGAGTGGGAGTGGATTGATGTAGGGCATTGAGAGAAGAGCATCCCCTTCTTTTGTTACACGATCAGTAATGCCAAGAGATTTTAGCTTAGTAGTAGAGGTTGGAGACCTTCCAGAGTTCCTCATTGGGAGACATTTGATATCACTATTGATCTGCAGAGGTGCTTCTAGAGGAGACTCTAGAAATCCCATAGGAATAGAAAGATCACTTTCTTCTTTTGGCTTTCTATCCATGGTGGGATTGAAGTGAACCTTTAGAGATCCAGGTTCGGAGTCGACCCTACTTGCCCTCGTTGCCTCTCTTTGCTTTGAAGACTATTTAGCATTACTTATGGGATTGCAGACAGGCAAGGATGATTTGGATGGGGGTAGCTAGGATTTTCAGTCACTTTGCCCACTCCCCATTCTTTATGACATGGGGCTCAATGGCTTGGCTTTCTCTTACAAGGCCTCAGGTATTCTATGAGAGACTTAACTCCTCGAGCCATTTCAATTCAACATCATCAGATTGATTCCTGTTTGTTGGATGTGGTACCACACCTTCCTTTTGCAACTGTACATGCCTCTATGGATACCTCTTGGGAGATTCTAGCGAGCATAACATCCTAGCATATCTAGAGAGCCAGATGCACAGAGGCTTTTGAGGGTACTTAGGTTCATCCCTCGCACACATTGGCTAGTATCTGGACAAACACCATGCATACCTTGATGGCCATATGGACGAGTATGCAAGGAGACTCTCATGTAGCCTCCAGCTCTAGGAGGGCTTCTTTTTTTAGGGAATGGAAGGATTCCCCTTTCTTCTCTGAGACTCCTGGCACTTGTAGCCTTAGCCTTGGTTGTTTTCCACCTCACTTTAAGGGGGGTTTATTTATCCTCATGATTTCATGATGTATTCTGCTTTGCGCTTGCTCTCGTAGGTTTTTTCTCTTACTTAATAGAAGTCTCTTTCTTGAAAAAAAAAATCATCTTTTTTTGTATGAGGATTTTGTTCTATTGACAAAACTTTTCTTTTTTTCAAATAAAAAATTCATTATGTTCACACTTGTTAACATAGTGGATTCCAGAATCCAAAATTTCATGAATTTAGAGACAATTGCTAACATACTCATGGTTACAAATCTGGCCTTTTTAAACTAAAAAATATATATTTGCAAAGGCTAGAGCTCTCGATCAAACCAATAGACCGAAACAGAGTAAATGATAAATTGTACTAATCAAGACCGTTTACAATTTGACCATTTGTGTCATTGGGCTTCTATCTAAATCTAGAGACATGCTTGCTTGGAATAAACCTCTTCTAAGGTCGTGGACTCTATATATATCTACCCATCTTAATGTCAAAACATATTAAAATTCAACCATGTGATCAATTGTGTATAAAAAAGAAAAGTTGTTTTGTTAGACAATGCAGTAAAAGTGTTTCATCAAATTATATTAGATCTTAAAGTAACATCATTTTACCAATTATCAATTTGTGGATAGCACGCTATTACAACAAGTATTCTAGAAATGTATAGTCATCCATGAGGGCAATGTTGTTACTTATGTGGAAGTCAATTCATAAAAAAATCTTTCAACCAATGGACTTAAGGGAACATATCATCTAGAGGTGCTTAAACAATGCCATAAAAGAAAAAAAAAAAATTCATTGATGTGTGGACATGCTTGATTTTTAGGATGTAGAAATCCTTGTATATGGATTTGAGTTAAAAATATATGGGCACTTGCATGAAAAACAATTGGTATTTTAATGCAAAAGCTCTAACGACTCTCTTAGTTAAATGAAGCAGTTTCTTCTCCTTTGTGATTTGTCGTGTTTTTCAAACTAAAGAAGAGAACAATTTTTTCAATTGATAATACTAGACATTTTTGGGTTCTAGAGTAAAATGTAAGTAATATTTTATGCATTCTTTTTTCATAAAAGTACTAGTTTTTTAAAATGTTTGACATGACTATATATTTTGTCCCTCTAATTTAAAAAAAAAGCATTTTTTGGGGATTTCTTCCAAAAATGGAGTTGACTTGTCGTTTGCATGATTTTGTTGTTGTTTTTTATGACTCAGTGTTGATTGTGAACTGAAGAGTAAAGCGGACTCTTGCTACCTTTTTGGATACTCCATCCACTATTCGCAAGGGCTTCGCATGTGAATCGTCTACAAGGCGTATGTTGAAATTAGCCTTTTGCATTGGTGGGAGATCCCATTCATCATAGAGATCCTTGGATAGGACATTCACACCTCCACCATCCATAATGGTTTGGATCTCATCATATGCTTTATGGATCAAAGGCACAATGATGTTGCGTATGTCATCTCTCTCACCCATCTGCATAGGGATGTCTTCTATGTCTCTCATAGGTGGAGGGGGATTTGCTAATTCAATCCATCCTTTGAAACTCTCCGAGAGATTGGGCAATTCCATAAGAGGATTCCAATGGGAATGGACACAGGGGCAACTGTAGAATGCTAGAGAGTGGGGCACCTTCAAGTTGGCATGGTGTTACATTATGTTGTGGATCTTGTTGCTGGAACAAAGGCTCAAATAGAGTGTCCATACTTGGTGGGCTAAGTCAGCGATTGGATCTTGTGCTTGCTTCTCAGCCTCGAATTGAGCTTGCTCTTTTTCCACCCATTGTTGAAATGCTTGAAATTGAGCCTTCTCCATTGCTACATTAGGGTATGGAGCTTCTTTTATTTTAGGATCGGGAGCTGATGTTGATGGGCTTGGCTGCTCATTGTTTGGTAGAGGTATAGGCACTTGTGCTTTCTTTTGAAGAGGTTTTCTTGATTCAATTGGAATACTAGGTCCCTTAGTTTCCTCATTTTGCTAGCATGTAATTACATTCATAGGTTGTGATAATATGCTTGAGGGCCCTAGACTTTCCACATAGTACACTTGGTACTTAGCTTCATACTCTGAGTTGAGTCTGAGTTGTGAATCCACTTCCTTGGCTTCAAGTTGTTGGAACTGCTGGAGGAGCTAGATTTGGCGCTCTTGGATATGGTCATGGATTTGGATTTCCCAGTAATTGCAGGACTTGGGTCCAGATGGGAACATGAATCAGCCTCAGAGCTGGGAGTGCTTGTGCAATTGCTGGTTGTTTATACACTAGGATGTGGTATTGTTGACGTCGGGGCAGGTTGTTGCGCATGTTGAAGATGCAACTATTTTTGTCATGCCCACTGACTACGCAGATGTGGCACCACAATTGTGGTGGTGGATTGGCTTGTGCATTGATCCTGGCTCTTAGAATAGGGCATTCATTTGCTGTGTGATTGGCCATGCAGTGTGGACACCATATGTTTTCTCACCTTGGATAAGTCTGAGGTGGTGGCTGAGACATGTGAAGCTTTTGTTCCATGGCATGCATAATTTCTTCTTTGAGATTCATGGTCATGGCCTCTATGCGATCTTCATTAGATATTTCTATTGTGGACTTGGCTTTTCCCTTTCTAGAGTGCTTACCTGGTGCACTTGCTCTACCATCATCATTGTTAGCGTCAGAGTCTCTCATGCCATCCTCTATGTCAATTGCTACTGCATGAGTAGCACTGAACATTTCACAACTGCTAATCTTTTTCATGTCTTTGCAAATTTTCTTCCTTATGCTTGTAAATGAACCAAGCTGTGAGGTACTTATCATGAAGACGTTGGTCATATTTGGCAATTAGGCATTTCATTTTGCATAGGTACATGCGTACATCTTCCCTCCGACCTTGTTCAAGCTTGCTCAGTGGGATCATCCTATAGTCTCTTCGTTTGAAACCGCCTCTTAAATTTGATTTGCAGTAGGTCCCATGTGGCTCATTCTTCCACTAGGAGGTCTAGGTACCATTTTGAGGCTTCATTAGTTAAGGCCATGGGGAACCATGCGACCTTGGCTTCATGGGATTGATCTCCTCTAGTTCGGCATGCGGCATCAAAATGCTAGAGAAATCTTGCTGGATTGCCTTGACCATTGTATTTGGCAAGTTTGAGTTTGCCCAAGGGTCGACTTCCTTGATTGTTATTGGATTCCGCCATAATTGTTGCGAATGTTAAAGAAATTATCTCCATCTGCCTCCAGGTCAATGTCCCCATCATCATGATGGTGATCTGCCATGTTGTGACTTGGAGGAGTCAAAGAGATTAGCTGAATTTCAAGGGGGGAATTCAAGGCAGAGGGTGGTCGGAGACGTTGGCTGAAGCGCAGTTGCATGCAAAATTTTTGAGAGGTGGAGCGAGTACCTCCTTTGTAAGTTCAGGTATTGATGTAGGTGTGTTAGTGGTGTTAGAGATGCGTAAGTATAGTAGGGACCATCATGTTAACAGTGTGCCTAGGATTGTACCCCTTAAATGCCTGAATGTTTAGTGCAGACGGATCGTTAATCGGAGGTCATTGCAGAAAGTTATGGGCAAATTAGTGCGAAAAGGAGACCACACGGGTGGCATGAGTTAATGAGTGCTAGGGATGCCTAATGGTTTGTAATGGGATGGAAAAATGCCTCATGGTGTTTCTGTGTGTGACACCATGATTCAACTAGGTTCAATTTGGGCTTCAAATGAGGGAGTTATGGACCGTTAAAGTTAGGGGGAATTAGGGGTCCGTTCGTCTTTAGGTCCAAGTGTGAATGGACTTTAGACCTTAGTGCTAACTGCTAGTTAAAGTAAGTCATAGTCAGTTGAGTTGGTCTAGTTCAGTTAGCCTAACCTACCCTAGTTATCCTAGCTAGACAGTTAGTTTAACTGATAGTTAATCCAACTAATCTAACCTAACTTTCTTATAGTTTACATAACTAACTAAATCAAGGTTAATTTAGCCTAAGTAAAGTTAAACTAACCTAACCTAGTCTAACACAAACCTAACTAAGGTTAGTTTAACCTAATCCTAGTAAACTAACCTAACCTAGTCTCACACAAATCTAACTAAGGTTAGTTTAACCTAACCCCTTTAAAAAAAATAAAGTTATAGAAGGAGGGGGGTGGTGAGCCACTGGTGTGGCACGGTGGGTGGAGGAGGGGAAGAGGGGATGTGGGGGGAGAGGCAGGGGGGGGGGGGTGTTGGGTGGTCTATAAGGGGGTGGGGGAGGCAGAGAGCATGCGGAGGTGGCATGGTAGTGAAGTCCTAGGGAGGCACAACGACGGAAGCGAAGGTGCGATGGTGATTGGAGAGGCGACGCGATGGTGGTTGGAGAGGTGATGTCAGAGTACTGGCCAAGGGAACAAAAACTAGTGGAGCAGGTGGCAAAGACATTCGGGGCTATGGGCGATGAGCGAGGCACTGATGCAGCACCACAAGGGGGCAGCTTTGTGTGGCCGCTGTCATGGGCGGTCGAGCCTTGGCTGCAGGGTCCTAAGGCCCTTAAGAGAGGGGGGGGGGGGGGAGGTTGGAGGTGTCGGTGTGGGTGTGTGGGGGGGGCAGGTTGGACGTTAGTAAACCATACCATGGTTGGGTTAGCATGACCTTGGGTTAGGTCAGCCAGTGCCACATCAGCAACAACACAATCAGCATTGACCCCTACTAGGCACACACAATGCTCCACATACACACCTCTTGCCACCTCATCACTGCTCCACATACACACCTCTTGCTAAGCGCAGTGCCATATCATCAATGCATGTGACCCCCTGACTACCACATCATCATTGCGTACATTTGCACTCCTTTTGCCCCTCTAAGACATATCTCTTGATCTAGGAAGAATTTGAGGGTGCTCCAAAAAGGAAAAATGATCAATTTTTTGTGCTCTATGCGCTCGTCATATCACACGCACATGTCAGCACAAGTATTACTCACTTTTGAGCCTTGCTGACAAATCCACTTCCTACATGCACATTAGCCTCTACATCGACGCATCTGATCCAACACATAAAAAGAACCAAAGAAAAGAAATTATTCATTGTTCTTTCATCGATCGACAATTGGCATAGATCTAGATCAGAGTAGACTAGATCGCCATAGAGGGGACGCTTTGAATCTCCCCAAGTTGCCAATCTAAGCCCAAAATTCCCAACTACTCGAAATCAGTCCATACACTCACATATAGTTTCACATCATCATATTACTTGAAACCTAATGTTCATCAGTTCAGTGAGCAAACTTCAGAGTGTTCAGAGGCATTGTCAATTGGTTAGTAGGTAGATAGCACATGATTTGATTTCACACACATATGCCATCATTGTAAAGCCTATTCGGCTATTTCATGGCATTGTGCACATCATTTCAGCCTTGTAAAGCCTCTTGGCTATTCCCGACATCATTTGCCACAAGCATTGTAATATAGATCAAATTATATATATTGCAATTCTATCTTCACCAGATCAAAGAACACTTTCAGGATTCTCACACTAAGAAACCAAATCAACCAGAGTTTCTGCAACAGGAGTGAAACCGGTCATGCTTATGTACTCCGGATCAAAGACTACAACAATCAACTCGTAGCAGCAAGAGAGACTATGAATCCAACAGAAATGGTTCAAGTCATCTTGAATGGACTAGGAGAGGGATACGAGAATCTAATCCAGACTATTGCCATCCAATGGCAAATTCCAACAGTGGAAGAACTTCAGTCAGTCCTACTTGGTGAAGAATTCAGGACCCAAGCCATTTAAGAACGCAAAGGTCATTCTAATGATCACGCATTCACAGCTTCACACAAAAGCAGAGGCAGAGGCAAAGGAAGAGGTAGATCATTCCAGAGAAGTGGCCATCATCAGCAAAGTTAGAATCAGCATCAACATTATCCTCAACAACATTAGAATCAGCAAAGAGGAAATCATTCCAATCGAGGAAGATTCCAAGGATAGAGGGAATGCATTCACCAATGTGTCAAACATTCAGTGCAACTACTATCATAAGTTTGGACACTATGAAAGAGATTGCCGCAAGAAGCAGTATGACCAAGGCGGTCAATCCAACAACATGATATGATGCATACACTTCATGGTGCTCCTAAGGGACTATGGAGAGATGCTGGATTTTTTTATGTATTTGTTTTTATTTGGTCATTGACTTTAAAATTTTATATGTTTGTATTTCTTAAGGAGGTTATGAGGGTTTTTAAATGACTTTAAAATTTGAAGTTAGCTTAGTGTTCTTGGTATCCATTTGCTCTTCCTTTCATTAAAAGCAAGGCCATAGTGGTTTGGCCACCTTGTACAATTTGTGTAAACTGCTTGCTTTTCAACTCTCTTTTTTAGTAACACCCACACAGCTAGATTCGCCATCCTAGACACCCACATTTAGTGTTATGGATAGAAGCAAGGCAAATATGAGTATATGTATGCCCTTGATAATAATAATGATCTCATGCGTTCATAGTGTCAAGGCGGTGGTCAAATATGCATAGATTAACCTTTGCCACTCCTTGTTATTCAGTGAGTGAGCGAGCATGTGAGTCTGTAAGTGAGAAAAGGGAAGGAAAGGGAGCCGGCCTATTTGAGCTCTGTAAGTGCTTTGAGAATGCGAGTCTGTAAGTGAGAAAAGAGACGGGAAGGAGAGAGATGGAAGGGAGCTCTATTTGAGCTCTGTAAGTGCTTGGCGAATGGCAACCTTCTGCTGAGCAGAGAGGTGAGTGGGGAAGATGATGTCGAAGTGGAGACGCAGATCCCCCTTCTTCTTTTTGGCTTTCCTCAACAGTGTGGCCTTACTCATGGAGATAGGATTGCCACTGGGGCTGTTGATTATGGTGGTCGTGGTGCTGCTGCTACTGCTCGCAACTGTAGCATCAGTCTGAGCTTGACTTTGAGCAGCTTTAGGCTGAGTCTGAGTCTCGAGTTGAGCTTGAGCCTGAGCTTGATTCTGAGCCTGCACCTGAGCATGTGCCTCAGCTTGAGCTTGGGACTGATTCTGAGCTTCAGGTTGAGCATGATCCTGAGCTTGAGATTGAGTTTGAGCTTGAGTGACAGCTTCATTTGCTGCTTGATTTCTGCATTCATGACCACGATGATGCTGAGCGTGAAATAGTCCATGATCCTTGGCTGCAACCAGATTATCCTCAGCTATAGGCATGCCTTCCTCTTTCACCACCACCTCCGATCCCGGCCGTAGCACCTCCACGCATGGTACCGTCAGAAGCCTCCCGTCCAAAGTGCCCAGCTTTGCTGCATACCCCGTCAGTGCGTCCACCAGTGCCACCCTCACCATTGCCACCAAATCATCCCCCTCCCTCCTCATCACCGCGTGTGGCTTCTCCTCGATAACAAACACCACGTCTGGTGCTGCCATGCCTGCCTTCCTGCTCCCCTTCCCTGGAAACGTAACCCTTGTCCCTGCCCTCCACCCGGGCTTTACTTCAATCGGAAGCGTTTCCTCCACCGGCATCGTCCTTCTGCAAGCAGAATGTAGCATTGTTAGAAGTCAACTAGATCAAAGCAACGCAAGTAGTTACCGTCCGTATTCGAAAACTCCATATCCAAATTTACACGAATGGCAAGCAGGAGCTGCAAAGTACTGCTGCACCTAGCTTCAGGAATGCATGAATTACCCGTTTGTGTCTGTTTCGTTCCTGGATATTTTGACCCTCCGAATCGAGCCGTTATACAGCTCCTCGAGCGTACACTGAAGTGTCCTCTCAATAGGCGGCGCCTTCTGGAGGACATCAGGCACAGAACTCAACTCGAGAGCAGACTTAAACACTTTCTGTAAGGCACTCTGCACTCCTCCTTCGCTTTCCTCATCGCAAGCGATTGGGCTAGAGAAGCCAAAAACCTCTTGGAAGACGTCCAATGCATCTCTAGGCTGGAATCGATCCTTCAGTCCTTCCTCTCCCAGCTCGTCGTAAGATTTTCGGTGTTGGGCATCGCACAACACCTGCATATCAAAAAGGGCGAGCACGTCTCTAGCTTGAACGACGGCACTAAATATTTGTCCAGCTTCATTATAGGAATACAAACAACACTACAGATGAGATGAGTAGTGCAGCCAGCCTTGTGTTCGAAAAAGCAATACCTCATAAGCCTGTGAGATGTGCTTGAGTCGAGCTTGCGCAATCTCCTTGTCTTGAGGATGATGATCCGGGTGCCACTTCAAGGCCAGCTTTCGATATGCCTTCTTACATTCATCACGAGAAGCTGATTTACCTACATGCAAAACTCCATACAAGTCGACTCCCATGCTCGTTCGCTCAGGCACGAGTGAGTGTTCACCGGAAAGTGTAAACTATCTACCATCAACCTGCAACATTTTCACTTTCACCACTCAAATTTTAAAATTTTTAAAATTTTAGGCAATTTATTTATATTTTATCTTTAAAATTTGCAAATTCTCAAGAAAAACCTTCAAACTTTTACAACCCAAGTTTTGTGAAAATATTATCTCTGAATACCCACATAGTAATCATCTCCATTACGAGACCTCCACTCACATAGTAATCATCTCCATTAGGAGACCTCGAGTGATATTCATACCAAGACCATTACCAAGACCATTGCCTTTTTGCAAGATATTCACACAACCTCTTTTTTTCAATTCCTAACAATATTACATTTTAGCTCGAAAACCAAACGATAGAAAGAGCAATGGACATAATAAAAGCTAAGAGCACTCATGTATTTTGTACAAGATCTATAACTTTGTACATTTGAACATAATTGTTCACCCCTCATCTATACTTGTTCTAATAGCGCATGAGTTATGATACGAAAACTAAATGTTTCATGTGCACATTCACATACATCCAACACTTTGATAAGTGATTAATTGATCGCCTCATACATGTATATGTGAGGATCTTGATTTAAGAGGCCCCCTTTATACTCATACACTATGCCATGTTACATGTTTAAAGATTGATTCCCCTCACACTTTGGAGCATCTTATGCAATGTAACACAAAAGTCCTCCCCACAAAGGCACGTAGCACAATAAAAGAATTGTATGTAAAACGTGCATGAAAATAAAGAGGCTCATGGGATTCCAAAAACTCCCTTGGTAACGACAAGTATTCAATCGTTGGGGACATTTAATTCCATGGTCATTACACAGAGGCCCATATAGGTGTAGGGGGGATTCTTTACTTCACACTTAGATTGATCAATGTGGGCTAATAGTGGAGAGACTCTACTTATATAATGTTGGTGTCATGCGGTGTTGGTAAGTCATGTGGATGTGCATGGGTCATCAACAAGTTCCTAACAAAAAGGGAACCATTTGTGTAAAACAAAGAAGCTAATGTTTACAAGGTGTATGGGCCTACACAATATAAAAAGAATCTACTTGTAAAGGTAAAGGCAAGTCACATATAGACCTCCATGCTAGCCTAAGGTCTGATGAATAGGTGAATACACATAGAAATGGTAGGCTATGTTAAGGCAGCATTTCTTTTGTTGACTTAACCTACAAGAACCACCCTCGTCATAAGAAGAGTGAAAGATTGTCTATGAAGGCATTATCGCTCTTTATAATCCCTCTTTACTCTAAAGCATCCTCTGGCATAGACGACATAGATATAATGTCATGTAGTGAAGCTCCATAAAAACTCGCAAAATGAATGGCAAAGTATGGAGACGGGATTCTAAAGGAAAACCTATTGAGGGTGATTATATATACAAAATGATCAGATATCAAAATTCAAACTTTTCAGAGCAACAAAAAACAAGAAACTATCACAATCTTTGGAAATTGCATGCTAATGCAGCACTGCTTCGTGGCATGCTGCAACCTAAGAATTGTAATGTACTAAACATTTGAACTAAAAATCGCATAAACGATAGTTTCTAAAAGAACTTCTAGGGGGAATGTGATAAGGCGTACGAGGGTGAATCAACCACAATGTCACGTTTGTATCCCTACAGAGGGCTCTCAACAATGGGTATCGCTCAAGATAACGGGTCGTTCACTCCCTGCTAAGGGCTTGCTACTCGGTCGTTCAGTCCCGAGTCCATGAGCTCGGTGTCTAGATTTTTCTAACGTCATTTCTGAAATCATTGCGATAGCAAGACGTTCGACCGATAATTCATTGTCCCTCAGCGTTTCATTCTCTGCGAGCGCTTTATGGAAGCGCCAACATACTCGTCGAAGTGCTGAATCGTTATACAAAATGCGCAGGAGAATTGAAAAGTTTGCAGGGGAATCCGCCAATCAAAGTGAATAATCCCAAAATCATGAAATGCAGAAAAGTGAAATTGATAGACAAATTAGAAAGGATCTAAGGGCGCAAACGAAGAAAACAATGTTAGGCAATCCAAGCAGGAGCACTAGAGAATTGAAGCAAAGGAGAAGGTATACTGACCTGAGGAACGATGCGGCATGGCAGAACCTTCAAAGAGCCTCCGGCATACATCCAAATAACGGTAGAGCCGCAAATGTGCTAAGGGTGGTTTCTTAAAACCCAGCTTACCATAAGTAGCATTAACGTTAACATTAACATACTTAGCATTACCTTTAACTAAATAGGCCCCCCAAGCGAAGAAAAATCCATTAACTACTTTGTTGGGAGGTGGGGGTTTTTTGGTTTTAAGCTCTCGAATTAAGGCAATTTGCCATATGATATCCGCTGCGCTATAGATTGAATAACGCAGGTAGGTATTTGGCGAGCTCGGCGCGCTATGCAGAAGCTCATTGGAGAAGCTTCTGCTCTCCAGTTTGTTATAAAAGCATGGCAGGGTGAGGGTGTAATAGAAGGCCTCTCTCTCACACCCATTGGGCCTTGTAGAGCCAGTAGACCCTGAATTATGCAACCAAAATGCAGTTCTACTCCTGCTTGTCAGGAAATTGTTTGAGTTCATATGCTATCGCTTTGCCTTTGAAGGCAAAGTACTAGCAAAGTATAGCACAGACAAAGCCAAGAATCCATCCTATCCCTGTTACGAAAAGTAAAATTAAACATGATCACAAATTCATGATTTACCAAAACCATAGAAACCAAGAATAAGGAAACAAGTGGGGGAGAGAAGAGAAAGAGAGAGCGACACTGCATGGAGTCCAATATGCCCCCTCTAGATGGTGGCTCTTGCTTCCCATCTAGAGTATTTATAATTGTAATTCCAAAAAGCAAAGAGCCAATAATATTACATACAAAAGTATCCCTTGCCCACAATTAGAGAGATGAGTCTCGACATATCTCCACGAGCTTAAAATATCACAAGGCTTAGTATGCCCTTATCCACAATTAATAAAATAAATTACCCCACAGCTTAATATTCATTACCATTTGATATTTCGACTGATCTAAAGCACCTTCACCATCTCTATTCCTTGTTATCCAACTCATCATCTATACTCAAGCCGCGAATTGTGTTAGATGCTACAATCAATTGAGGAATCATCACGCCAACTAATCCCAACACAATTGCATGCTTGATATACAGACATCAAAATACACACCTTGCGACCAACTGCAATAACACCAGTAACATTATCGACATTAGTATTAACATGGAATCATCCACAATACTAACCTTCTAGGTTGACATAACACAGGTAGTTAGGCATCCCCAACTAAACCCCACAAAGCATCCACTAGGACCCCCACCACGTCCAATGTGCTCCTATCGAATTCTTTGCCATTGTCACACTTGACTAAAATAAAATAATTTCCACAGCAATTGGAAATACAATTCCGTAACATCTCTCTTGCTTGGATTGCAACTGACCTCAGTTGTGTATTTGAATTTCTGAGTCAACAAGTAGAGATGTGAAGAGTACTTTCTTGGATATTCATCAAGTATCATCATGGTCAAAAAATTTCTTCAAGAGATCTTAAGCTCTCATTAACCAAGAGATAACGAATTTAGCCAATTCAAAGATTATTTTTATTCTTATCTGTACCAAGAGAAAGTACTATACCATATCCATTCATTGCTTACGTTATTTGGTACAGGTCCAAGCATTATATATTTGTAATATTCCTCAATATTTATACTGTCCCATACAGTATGATATTGAGAAATAATAATAGATACGAAGCATAATTCTTTTCCCTTATGATGCGAGCAGTAATAAGTGACATATACTATTCTGTGATCAATAGAAGAGTATATGTATGTCATTGTCTAATCACACGCCAACATTTCTGATTTAACTTGGTAGCTAGTAATGATCCAATATGTGTTTTCTTCAGCTTTGCGAGAAATTACATAGAAGATACTATTTGACATAGAATTGTTTTTCATTATCTATAAAAGCAATTTTGTAGATGATTACTAGAGAAAAAAGCTTGCTAGCAAACAATCATGCCTTCCCTATTACTTAGCAAAAATGTCATATGCTTTTTCTTTTCTTTAACTTTCTCCAATTTAGTTCACTTTAGTAGAACACTTTATCGAAGCATACCATATGTATCACACAATAATAATCTTGTTATCTACAACTGAGCCACATGACGTACGCCTTCTCAACCTTATCAATACACATAATCATGCTGATTTAATCATAAAAAGCTCTTAGCTCACCTAGATTATCCTAAATATAGGCTTTCATATTTTATTCTCTTGATTACCCAAGAGAACCCAATGAGCCAAAAGAGCCAAGAAGAGGTCTCAGTGGTATCCACCTTCACATTGGACAGTTCCCATGATTTGGTAGAAGATTATGATAACCATGATGATATGATTTGTGCAGTTATACTTTCAAATGATATGCATGTGTCTCATGACGAGGCAGTTTTATAGGTTTCTCATGGTGAGACAGTGCTTTAGGATTGAGTTGAGGAGAGCTTTGTGATTATTCGTAGTTTTTTTAATTTTAAAAAAAAAATTCCGAGCCTCTATTTTTAGATGGTTGTTAGCTTTCCAGCCTTTTTTATTAGGCAAGTAACTTCTCCTTCATCCATGTATGATGATTTTATAAATTTTAATAATTTTTTTAACTTTGTGAATTTATCCAAGTCTTTCTTCCATTAGCGTGCCTCCAAGCCTTGCCTCCATTCGTGTGCTTCCAAGTTATAATTATTTCACTAGAGCAGTGCATGGTGGGTGCTATGATCATTTCTTGGCAAGAATCTTGTACCTTGAAGTGGTTTAACAAGCTTCGTGTCATGCTTACCCTCCCACCATTAATCTTGGCAAAGTACAAACTCAATTAGTACTCTTCTGCATCGTCTCTTCGGACACTTGCTTTCGATGAATCGCTTTTTCAAATTGTTGAATTGTTGAGCTACTTGCTTGAATTATAGATGTCATTGTCTTCTTTGTGGCTCTGAAGAACCAAGCGGCTCAAATTGCTCAGCTTCTTGGTTGAATTATAGATGTGGTCATCTTCTTTGCAACTGTAAAGAGTCTCATCCAATAGGACGAACAAGTTCTAGAGATCTTCCGAAAGCATGGTAGCTAGGGAGAGGGGATATACCTCCATGAAAGTGGGGGTTCCTTACTTTGAGGCAGTGTTTGATGACTCATTGACCTTCAATCAGAAGTATGATATTCAAAATTGTAAGCCGCTCAAGCTCCCACCTCAGTTTGCTACGGAGCTCCACTCTCTCGAAAAGGGTCATTCCTAGCCTCGACATCTAGCTAGTAAGCCTTGCCGATGGCCTCCCAGAGGAGGAGAATAGTAGGAGCAAGCTACCTCCCAATGAGGTGGAGCAGATTGTAGACATGATTTTACCAAATAAGCAAGCGGCTCTTCAACGAGTGTTTGCCAGAGTTTTGCAGCAGAGTGACCCTCTTGTGACTTGCCTCATCTTGGATATGTATCTCAACTATGGGTAGGACTTGGCCAACGACTATGGAATCCCCAAAATCACCTTCTAGACTCAGTCCACAGTAGCAATGAACTTTGCATCTAGTGTCATGGTTGCCAATAGTTACACGCCACTCCCATCACTGTCATTCCTCCTTTTCATGTTGAGGGATGAGACCCGTTTAGCCATGCATTTTCATCCTGCTATTGTAGCCCATCACACACTGCTTCTCAAGGATCTCAAGCTTCACCTTCCTTGCCTGATCTCCCAGGAATGCTTCCCTTACAAAAGATAGCATCAGGGATGTGTTTGGGTGGCGGATGAAGCACTTGCCATACATGAATTCGAAGGGTCAAGAAGCAAGTGGGAGGGAGCAGGCATAATGAGCAGCAACTGCTCCTCATCTGTTATATCCTAAGATCTATGAGCTAGAGACTCCAGCCATTGATGCTGCTTGAACCACTCTCAAACTTGGCTTAGATCTCAACTCCCTCCCATTCTAGATCTGTGTCCAAGAAAGTCTCTTTGCACCCTTTGATTTTGG
This sequence comes from Dipteris shenzhenensis, assembly GCF_047967505.1. Taxonomy (NCBI): domain Eukaryota; kingdom Viridiplantae; phylum Streptophyta; class Polypodiopsida; order Gleicheniales; family Dipteridaceae; genus Dipteris; species Dipteris shenzhenensis. The sequence goes on from NC_141605.1 coordinate 9,047,604, forward strand.
CCTGTTATTCCTCTCACAACTTTGTGATTGCCTCATTCACTTCAATGAACGTAGAAGAGGACTATTGTACATCCACTTGGAGTATTCTTGGGATATAGGTGCTGGGTATGATGTTTCTCAATTCTTTCTCATGAGAGGATTATCAGATCTAGAAAGATACCAAGCCTATAAGATAGATAGGCGACATGAGTAGCAATTAGAATGATCAGTAGTAGTTTTTAGTCACACGAAATTCTACCCACCGTCTACATGAAACTAGGCTACAGAAGTTGTAGATAGCCTGCGTCAACAGAGAAAACAATCCTATGCAATTTTCTCAAGGCTCTCTGAGGTTAGATAGTTTTTTTAAAAATATATATTATTTTACTAGTTGTGATTTTTTTTTTCTAAAGACGATTTTTAAGACAATAAGAAAAAAAGAGGATTGTGGAATGTTTTTATTGTAGTCTACTTTTGTGTATCCCATCTGCTTTGGGGTATCCTTGTAAGGGTTTTCTCAAATGGCACATGGGATTCATAAAAGGGTTTCCTTAGATAACGCATGGGATTTAACTATCATTGTATATGTATGGTTAAGTGCACTTTTGAATACTCCTAAGTGTACATAGCCTGATAAATCTGTCTAAGCCAGTTTTGGATGGAGACCAACAAGATAGATAGAAGTCAACAATAGGATAGAGACAATGATTAAGGACCAGTTTCCTACCAACTAGATTAGCTTGGAAGCTTCTTCACTTGTTTAGCTTTTTCTGGAATTTGTCCAATACCCAGTCCCACCTCTGCTTCATTGTCACATCAAACCCCATTGGTATCCCCAAGAGTCTGAAAACTGTACCTTTTCAAATCTTCATGCATCCTAACTATTGAAGGACCCCTTGATCTTTCCCACTGAGAGTACCATATCCTATTTTGGAGTGATCAATACATGAACCTGAGGCTTGACAGAAAACTTCAAGGCAGTCCATTACACACCTGACATCTTGATCAGTGTTTCTAGGAGTCAAGGTGGTATCATCAGCAAACTGTTGGCATAATAATTGTTTACCATTTTTCCATGGACACAACTTTTACACCTCTAGATGTTTCAGAGTACGGTTGTAAGATGTGCCTGAAAACCATTGCTCCACCATCCCGAACCTCTCAGTCATGGTTCGCAATTTCACACAGCGAAGAGACCGAAGAGAAACAATCGCCACTGCCTTCAATCTTGCCGCATTATTTTCTCTTCTTTCATTCATATAGCCCCTCGGATTTTGGCAACTATTAGCGAGTGTCGCTTCCAATTCATCACCAGTCTCAACAAGTTTTTAATTCTGGACATTTTGCTCCACATCCCCCCATGCCCGTTGAAGCTCAAGGCTTTATCTATTCCCAAATACGCCCTCTCCCAAATGTACCTAGTCTACTCGTTAGCCTAAGATTGCCCACAAGGGAGGTCATTTGTTCATCGAGAACCCTTCGCTTTTGATCACTCCATGATGAGGGAAGTTCAAGGAAAAGATGAGTGTCAAGTCCCTTAAGTGTTTGTTCCATGATTCCGCTAACAAGGAGGATGAGGAGAACCCCTTGCTTTCTGCAACTACTGATAAAAACGTGTGGAGCATGAAACTATCTATTACATGTTTCCACACAAGGGAAATGCGGAGGAAATCGGGGAGTTCAATGGCAAGAAGCGAACCTGTGTGCTTGTTTGAGTCTAAGGAAAAACCTTAACTCCTTTGGCCACCTAGGTGCAAGAGGCTTTGGGCAAAGTGCCAAGCCAATACCACACCTCCATCACTCCTTTGCAACCCTACAACCCTCACTTTGCAATCTTCCCTTTCAAAGCATGTGAACCGACCCACCCTCCACTGGTGCTCAAACGACCAGGGTTCTTGCTCTTTGATCTATGCCAAATCTCTAATCACTACATGCCCTCATGTCCCCTAACTCTATTTGCTATAATACATTTTATTGGCACTTGATTTTCTCGAAAATATTCAGAAAATGGAAAAAAACATTCATACAATGGTACTACAAAATTTTTGGTGGAACTGCTTATCATGAGAATGGTTAGCAGGCTCCTATGATCTCTTATATTGGATTTTTCTATAAGATACATAGTGTGTATACTACAAACCCAAGGGGACTAAATGCATTGTAGATTTGACAATTTATAGGGAGGGTAGCAAGCTAAGGGTGTCCACTTCTGGACCACTTTTGGGTGAGTGTGACACCTGCTCGAGTGAAAATACAAAGGTTTTGCTTCGGTCTGCCATACCTCGATCGAGGTATTATCTCCAATGAAAATCACACATGAGGACAACCGAGCCAAGCCGATACCTCAATCGAGGTCCTAGACTTTTTTCACCGAACCGAGCCTATACCTTGATTGAGGTCTCTTGGCATGCCACCTGTACATGCCACCTATACCTCGTTCGAGGTATTGTGGCAATCCAGCTATACCTTGATCGAGGTATTGTGGCATGTCTAGCTATACCTCGATCGAGGTATGTGCCATCCGACAAGGCAGTTGACATACCTCGATCGAGGTATGCTGGACCGATGACTTGGCCACATGTCGAATACGTCAATCGAGATATGTGGCATCCGACTGTTGCTGACATACCTCGATCGAGGTAGATGTGCCGATGTGTATGGGGCATGTCAAATACCTCGATCAAGGTATAGAGGTATGACGGAGCGATGTACATGTGGCATGTAAAATACCTCGATCGAGGTATCGTGGCATGTCTATACCTTGATCGAGGTATGATGGAGCGATATGTATGTTGCATGTGAAATACCTCGATTGAGGTAGGGAAACCCTAAATTTTCTTATATAAAGAGAGTGACCGCCCTCATTCTTCATACCTTGATCGAGCTCCTCCTCATCTACCGATTTCGGATTTTCGGGAGGTCGACGGGATTGCGGCAGCGACGGAGAGCGACTGATAGACAACGATGGAGATGGACGGAGTAGGAGAGTCCAGGTAAGGTTTTTTTTATATAGCTTTTTTTTTTTGCTAAAATTTATTTAAATTTTAGTTTATAGGAATAATTATAAAATATTTCTAAATTTCAAATGCATTTTAAAGTTTTTTTTTGGAATTACGACATTTTTAATTTAAAATGTCAAAATGTGAATATTTTGTTTTTTAAAATCATCTTTAAAAAAAAGAGATTAAAGTTATTTTTTAAGTTAATGCTATTTTTATTTAAATTAAAAAACATTTAAATTTTGTTTTTAGAAATCATCTATTAAAAAAAAGAAAATAAGAGTTTAAAGTAGCTTTTATATTATTTTAGTTTATAGGAAAATGTAATGTAATTATAAAATATTTTAAAATTTTAAATGCAATTTAAAATTTTTTTAAATAATTTTTTTTAATTACGTAATTTTTTCTTTAAAATGTGAAAATGTATATATTTTGTTTTTTAAATTCATCTATTTAAAAAAAGAGAGATTAAAGTAGGTTTTATGTTATTTTTCAAATTGGTGCTATTTTTATTTAAATAAAAAAACGTTTAAATTTTAGTTTTAAAAATCATCTTTAAAAAAAAAAAAGAAAATAAGAGTTTAAGGTAGCTTTTATGTTATTTAAGTTAGTGAAGTTTTTATTTAAATGTAGAAAGCATGAAGTTTTTATTCATCTTGTGTCGATGTACGTCTAGGGTAGCCTAAGAGCCGTGTGAAGTTTCATCCCTAACAGGGTTTAGGATTTAGGGTTTAGGGTTTAGGGTTTAGTCGTGTTAGTAGGGATTATAAAAATGTACGCATTATACCTTCCACGTGGCACATACCAAATCAGTTGGAGACCAAATCTTGCATGGATGTATGTCTAGGGTAGGCTAAGAGTCGTGTGAAGTTTCATCCCCAACAGGGTTTAGGGTTTAGGGTTTAGGGTTTAGTCGTGGTAGTAGGGATTGTAAAAATGTACGCATTATACCTTCCACGTGGTGCATACCAAATCAGTTGGAGACCAAATCTTGCGTGGATGTACGTCTAAGGTAGCCTAAGAGTCGTGTGAAGTCTCATCCCCAACAGGGTTAAGGGTTTAGGGTTTAGGGTTTAGTCGTGGTAGTAGGGATTGTAAAAATGTACGCATTATACCTTCCACGTGGCGCATACCAAATCAGTTGGACACCAAATCTTGCGTGGATGTACGTCTACGGTAGCCTAAGAGCCGTGTGAAGTTTCATCCCCAACAAGGTTTAGGGTTTAGTCGTGCTAGTAGGGATTGTAAAAATATACGCATTATACCTTCCACGTGGCGCATACCAAATCTGTTAGAGACCAAATCTTGCGTGGATGTACATCTAGGGTAGCCTAAGAGCCGTGTGAAGTTTCATCCCCAATAGGGTTTAGGGTTTAGTCGTGCTAGTAGGGATTGTAAAAATGTACGCATTATACCTTCCACGTGGTGCAAACCAAATCAGTTGGACACGAAATCTTGCATGGATGTACGTCTAGGGTAGCCTAAGAGCCGTGTGAAGTTTCATCCCCAATAGGGTTTAGGGTTTAGGGTTTAGTCATACTAGTAGGGATTATAAAAATGTACGCATTATACCTTCCACGTGGCGCATACCAAATCAGTTGGACACCAAATCTTGCATGGATGTACATCTAGGGTAGCCTAAGAGCCATGTGAAGTTTCATCCCCAACAGGGTTTAGGGTTGAGTCGTGCTAGTAGGGATTGTAAAAATGTACACATTATACCTTCCACGTGGCGCATACCAAATCAGTTGGACACCAAATCTTGCGTGGATGTATGTCTAGGGTAGCCTAAGAGCCGTGTGAAGTTTCATCCCCAACAGGGTTTAGGGTTTAGAATTTAGGATTTAGGGTTTAGTCGTGCTAGTAGGGATTGTAAAAATGTGCGCATTATACTGAAATCTTGCTTGGATGTACGTCTAGGGTAGCCTAAGAGCCGTGTGAAGTTTCATCCCCAACAGGGTTTAGGGTTTAGGGTTTAGGGTTTAGTCATGCTCGTAGGGATTGTAAAAATGTATGCATTATACCTTCCACGTGGCGCATACCAAATCAGTTGGACACCAAATCTTGCGTGGATGTACGTCTAGGGTAGCCTAAGATCTGTGTGAAGTTTCATCCCCAACAGGGTTTAGGGTTTAGGGTTTAGTCGTGCTAGTAGGGATTGTAAAAATGTACGCATTATACCTTCCATGTGGCGCATACCAAATCAGTTGGATACCAAATCTTGCGTCGATGTACATCTAGGGTAGCCTAAGAGCTGTGTGAAGTTTCATCCCTAACAGGGTTTAGGGTTTAGGGGTTAGGGTTTAGGGTTTAGTCGTGCTAGTAGGGATTGTAAAAATGTACGCATTATACCTTCCACGTGGCGCATACCAAATCAGTTGGACACCAAATCTTGCGTGGATGTACGTCTAGGGTATTCTAAGAGCCGTGTGAAGTTTTATCCCGAACAGATAAGTCCACGTGTGTATTTCATTAGTACGTGCGCCATTTTTCATACGTAGTCGTGCTAGTAGGGATTGTAAAAATGTACGCATTATACCTTCCACGTGGCACATACCAAATCAGTTGGACACCAAATCTTGCATGGATGTACGTCTACGGTAGCCTAAGAGCCGTGCAAAGTTTAATCCCCAATAGATAAGTCCACATGCATATTTCGTTAGTACGTGCACCATTTTTCATACGTAGTCATGCTAGTAGGGATTGTAAAAATGTACGCATTATACCTTCCACGTGGCGCATATCAAATCAGTTCAAGACCAAATCTTGCATGGATGTATGTCTAGGGTGGCCTAAGAGTCGTGCGAAGTTTCATCCCCAACAGATAGGTCCACACGCGTATTTCGTTAGTACGTGTGCCATAGCTTTGCCGCAGTCGTGCTAGTAGGGATTGTAAAAATGTACGCATTATACCTTCCACGTGGCGCATACCAAATCAGTTCGAGACCAAATCTTGCATGGATGTATGTCTAGGGTGGCCTAAGAGTCGTGCGAAGTTTCATCCCCAACAGATAAGTCCACACGCGTATTTCGTTAGTACGTGCACCATAGCTTTGCCGCAGTCGTGCTAGTAGGGATTGTAAAAATGTATGCATTATACCTTCCATGTGGCACATACCAAATCAGTTGGAGACCAAATCTTGCGTGGATGTATGTCTAGGGTGACCTAAGAGTCGTGCAAAGTTTCATCCCCAATAGAAATGTCCACATGCATATTTCGTTAGTACGTGCACCATTTTTCATATGTAGTCGTGCTAGTAGGGACCAACAGATAAGTCCACACGCGTATTTTGTTAGTATGTGCGCGAATTTTCTTAATCATGTTTTTAAAATGTCCTAAAGCACAAAACAAATTACAACATTACTACTAATAAACAATTTTTTGTTTTACAAACACAACAAATCCCATTGAGAAGACATCGGACATCATGTAAAAAATAGAATCTAATACAATGATGTGTATGAACGTGTATACAACCATCAGAGTGAAATACAAAATATGAGTCCATGAAAATTACAATGGTACGGTCACACAGTGAGCCTATACATATCGAATATAAAAATGTGTAATCAAGTAGTGATACCTAATAAAAATCAATCTGATCAATTGATGATCCCAAAAAATATGATATGTAATGTGCTACTCCTCAAGATCCGCTCTCATGCCAATAGTTGCAAGTATGCTCTCGTGATCCGCCACTGTAAGGCGCCATCGTGGAGTGGACGTCGCCTTGTGAGTGCGAACATGACTCAAAGTAATCTTGATTGTAACAACAAGATGAGAATACATGTATGCCTCCTGATCCGCCATGTACTCTTGGAACTCAATATAGCGACCATGCCTCTGTATTTGCTGAAAATAGTGGCCACCTACGATCATGCTATGAGCATTAAAGTGCATCCCATGCCCATCCACTGTATCCTCATTCAGCACACTCTTCAGCATAGAGCATCGCAACAAGTAATAATCCATGCCCTCCTCATTGCCCTCCGAAGCAATAACCGTGAAGATAGCACCAATACACAAAATATCTGTAAGCTGGTCATAATCTCTAGAGGAACTGAATCCCGCATCCTGATCATCATATCCTGATCATCATGTACCTCCTCCCAAGGCTGGAAGGTAGAAAGCACTTGCTGTACCCATGGATCGGCCCATGGTATCATGGAGCACCCACCCCAATCATCATCAATGCATGTAGAGCAAAAACATGCAAACCGTCGAGAAAAGATCCCGGGGTGAGACTCACCTATGCTCCTGATGGAATGGAAATCAAGAGTGCCAGACACTGAACGACAATCAAAAGGCCTAGACCGCGATCAAGACTCCCAATGTCCACGGACCAAAAATACCGACTCACCACCCCTATCGTCACGCGACTGAAACGAGGAGATAGCACTAGTGGATAAGTGCTGGCTGCACCACCGCACCACATCATGTGTATGCTTAAAGCGATCGGCACTGTGACTCAACTGGTATCGACGCAAAGCATTCTTCACGCAAGCACCTGCACCATCGTGCTCTCCCTTACCGCGCCCTGTCTCGAAGTAGCTCCATGTGATCGGAATGCCTGTCTCACGGTGCCATCTGCAGAACTAATAAAACTGTCTAGCGGATTTGAACTGACCACCATAGCCGTCTGACCAGATCCAGCGCCACTGCCATGTGACACCATGATCCCTCAAGAAACTATCATGCAAAGTGAAGCAATGCTGCACAAAATGGGCATCATGCGATCGATCATCACTAATGTAGAAGTGATACTCTCACACAATGACGCGTGAGTCCATGGTGCTATCAATGCCATCCACATGAGCTTGTGTATAACGATAGCTAATGTGCACAAATATAGCAACCTGCAATATGGGATTGAAAAAAAATATGACTATTGAAATAATTCAATATAATGAGGCGGGGGAAAAATCAATACTCAATCACACGTCACCTGTTCGGAGAAATAATACTCCGATTGGATCTCATGCTGTGGTGCAAAGGTGTTATTCTCCGCAAAGTTCACCACTGAGACAACCACCCCTATAGGAAATGTCCTCAAACATGCATGGAACTGATGATCCTCCCATTTTGCAGTGTGCGAGTGGCGTATGTAGCAGTACAGCTTCCCTCGAAAACTATCAATGAATACAACACGTGGTGTCTCCTTCCCCACAAGCTGCAACCTCCTCGACTGTGCACCACCATCTAATGTCAAGGTACTGTACTCATATTGCTGCCAACGAACCATCTGCACATCACAAGTATCTAGTGCAACTCGTGGCACTCTAGCAAAGTCACCACACAAAGTACACCTGCATTCCACACAATCAAGGGAGTGGAATAAAGCATCACCATCTCGTGTACACAATATGGAATGAATGAAGTCGTGAGGGCTAGTAGGAACCACTCCCCTATGACCATCAAGGGAACGGAATACGTCATACATCAATCCAAAATCCACATGGTAGTGACAACAGCATGTGTCACACTCCTGAGAGCATTGCACAAACCATGGCCTGCATCGCTCAAATGATCTCTACCCAATCCTGAACTTTGGGTGTGCCTCTACAAACTGAGTGTACAACTCAGTTTGGGTACGCTCCAAAAAACATGCACCATGCTCAATGTACACACTGCGTGACCCCCTCTTCTGCAATGCCTTCTTGAACACCTTCTTGAACACTGGGGATGCTCTGCAATGCTCCTCCCAAAACTGTTGTATGAAGGACCTCGTGGAATTATCCAACAATTGATTGCTGCGAGGTGCACGACCACTCGAACCCCAAAGAGCATCAGTCTCACTATCCTCTAGACTTTGCCTCCTAATCATGCCTGCTCGCAATGTGCGCGGTGCAATCTGAAGAAGACGTGAAGCGGTACGCACATGGCCTATCATATGAGGTCTACTAATGGCAGCCACAATAGCACGGCGTGCTGCCAAGGCATCACTGGAGAAGCATAGGAATGTCGAACACTGCTAAGGACCTCGCTACATACAACCCTATCTCTACGTGCACCAAGACCAGCAAGCCTCCTACACTCTACCAAGTCAAGGTGATCAATCAGGGACGTGAGAAGAGAAGACTGCGAAGCTGGCATGAGGTCACAAAAAAAAGATTGCACAATCTTGCTAGTACGAGGACGAATAGTGGACTTCGGCAAGTCACGTCGTGAAGCAACACTACTGTTGCAAGGTGGGGCAAGGGGATCAATGGGAGATGGTAGGGTGGACGGGGGAAGGGAGGCGCCAAGGGGAATGGGGGGAGGGGGAGGGGGAGGGGGAGGGGGGAGGGTGGAGGGGGAAGAGGTATAGGTGGAGGCCAAAATGTAGGTGGCTAGGGGAAGGGCGGAGGCTAGAGGTAGGGGAGCGGATGAGGATGGGGGGACAATGGAGGTGGGGGTGGGGGTGGGGGTGGAGGTGGAGGTGGAGGTGGGATGTAGAGGTAGAGGTGGAGGTGGATCGGTGGTGGCAGTGCGAGCTCTAGCTCTAGAGGCTCTCTTGCACTCACGAGCCTTCCGCTTGCGCTCCTCGTCAATGAGATTTGGGGGGGGTTCCTACATCTTTCACGTCTACTAGCTCTACGGCTTTGAGAACCCATTCTCAATGAAAGTAGGGTAGAAGGTGTGACAAAGTGATGAGGAGGCAAGAATGGCTAAGAATGGGTGAAATGAACCAAAACGTGGTGTCTTATAGAGAGCCTCAACTCATCCACTAGATTGCTCTTCATTATTATTGGTGGAGAAGGTGCTAAGATTGAAACTAATTGGCTGGAATCCAACGTTAATTTCGAATATTTGCATCATTTGATTTTATTCCAGTTTTGTACCTACAAATACCTCAATCAACGTATGCTATGCCCAGGTCATATACCTCGATCGAGGTATTCAATGCCTCACACAGGTATAAACCTCGATCGAGGTACATACCCCTCGGTCATAGCACATGCCTCAATCGAGGTATTCGGTGCCTCAAGCAGGTCATATACCTCGATCGAGGTATTCTATGCCTCACACATCGTGAATGTATACATGTGGCTGATGTGGCACCATGCATGGTCATGATGTGGCAATATAGTCTCTTCCATGATGTGGAAAGGTGATGTGGCATGATGAGTTGCCATTCATGAGGTGGTAGATTGACATGGCAAATTGAGGTGGATGGATTGGTGACGTGGTAAGGTTGACGAGGTATGCCAAGGTGGCAAGGTGTGATGACATGGCTCCAGGAGTTCCTATGATGTGGAATGATGAGGTGGCACATGTGGCAAAACGTGTGGCAATGTAAGGTGACATGGCAAGGAGTGATGTCACATCTCCTTGATGACATGGCACCACGTGGTCTAACAACGTGGCATGGTTGCAAGGCAAAAATAGATGACTCAGCCTTCTGCATGGGTAGCATGCACACTCCAAAGGCTTGCCACTAGGGTCAGTGATGCTCCTAGCCTACCTCACCAAGCCTAATACCAAGCCTACCTTGTCTTGGTATTAGGCTTGGGTGGCCCTTTTTTCCCCACAAAAGGGAGATTTCACTCTTGAAGGCCATATTGTATGTTTCCCTTACTCAAATTTAATCAAAATTTTTTCCTCTTATTCATCATGTAGAGGACTAAAAATATTGACATTTTTGAAATGTTTGGTCATGTTTGAGAATTACTAGATTTATTTTTAATATTCTTTGTTGATCCTCTAAGGAGTAAAAGAAAAAATTAAACTTCAATCTTCCTAAATCTAACCGTTGGATTTGGGATTTGATGATTCAACCACACACCCTTATGTGCCTACTAACCTTCCACCAAATTGGATTTGCTTAATTATTCAAAATACTAAAAAAACGTGGTGTGCTACTAAAATGCATGTATTTTATGACTTTATTTATTATAAATAATTATTTATAATTAGATAAATCATTTAAAAAATTACCAATAAATCAAGTTAAGCTCTACATAATGCAAAGAGACCACTTACAAAGTTTCAATAACATTTAATCTAAAATGAGTGAGAAATTTAGAATTTAATATGACACTCTCTGTTCGTGACAAACGTGTGACCACCGTGGAACCATGCCGTGTGACACAAAGAAATTTTGTGTGTGCATCAAATTTTCGATCAGACTATACGATTGTGTGCACAATAGCAAGTGTGATGTTGTGTCAAAAGACTTCAAAGACTAGATCCATAGGGAAGTAGGTGAGATTGGCATTTTTGTGTGCTAAAAAGCTTGTTTTTCCACCTCCTAAGGATTGGGGAGTGAACAAAAAGTGGACACCCTTAGCTTGCTACTTCCCACCAAGGCTTACAGGAATCGAACCACGAAAAATGTTTCTAGACAGATTCAAGTAGGTGATGCCAATTAAAGAACCTAAACCAGAAGGGATGTCGCCATCTAGAAGATTCCCTGACAAATCCAGGGATGCCATGGTTCCAGAGATATACAAGTACTGTAAAAAATTGCCTTTTCCAAAAATTGTCAAATTGTCTAGGTAGAGACCTTCGGAACCATTCAAGTGCAAGGCAAGGTTAGGATTCTGGAAGGCCGGTAGATTAATTCTTTGCAGAAGACTTCCTGAGAATTGATTGTCAGAAAGATGAATCACTTGGAGCAGTGGAGAAAAATTGAAAGCTATGTGTCCAGTTAGGGAGTTGTTTTGCATCATGAGGACGTGGAGGGATGGCAATTTACTGAGGACCACTGGCAATGTCCCTGATAGGGTGTTGCTGGCTAGGTTGAGAACGGCAAAATTGGAACAATCTCCAAGTACGCAAGGAAGACCACCACTGAAAGCATTCCCTGACCACCACCGAAAGCATTCTCTGACTAGTCCCCCACATTGCATGTTCATATTGTAGCTACTCATGAGGCTCAATCAAGTTGGTGCATGATGAGCCTCTGAGAGCCTTCGTGGTACTCTAGCTCGCTCGCTCAATGTTGTAGCCCGATTTTCAATATTCTATCCATTTGCTATGCAGCTTGCCTATTGCAACCATATGTTATGCTCGAAATGAGTCTGGTGTGCTTTGCCTTTAATTTTCATGAGAGCCCGAAAATAAGGAAAGGAGGGGAAGGCAAGGAGACAAGGAGGCCTTAGGAGACACAACAAAGTATATTCAAGATATTGTATGCTTTTGTGGTTAATAACTTGTTCTTGCATGCTTAATAAATTTTCCTTGTATGCTTTTGTTGTCCAGCTAGTCTCCTCAAGCCCCATCATCTCGTCAAGTGCAGCTTCAATTAGCAGCATCACGATCAAGCTTCGGGTATTTTTTATTTTGAAGCCTCTTGGGCTTTCTTTGTATGCATTGAAGTAATGCTGGGACTTAATTGACCTTGTAAGTCTATTCTATGCCATGCGATGACTTCTTTTTTTAAATGCATTTTTGTCACATTGGCAGGATGGTAAAAATAAAAACTTTTGAGAGGAGGAGGAGAGGTGGAAGAGGAGAACGAGGAGGCAGGAGAGGTGGAAGGACAAGTAGCAAGAGAATTTTGCAAGTGGAATCTACACCAAATTTAGAGATTCAAAAAGAGGTTGAAATTGGAGTTGAAGAGGATAAGGAGATGGAAGACTTTGAAGACACTACTATAATTGTGGAGGAAGAGAAAGAAAGAGGATAAACAACTGGATGAGGAGTTTGAGCAAGAGTTTCTTGCTGCACTTGATATTGGCCAGGGGAAGGATGTTATTGAATCTCTTGCAATCAATCCTGGAAAGATTGCTCCCTTGATCCCATTATGTCATTGTGTTGTAAACACAAGAGTGAGAGGCCTATGAACTGATATGGATAGCCTAAAGCAAGCTCTAGAGGCAGCAAAATATATTCAATAGAAAGGAATGTTTATTTTATCTACAACACTTCCGAATGGTGTTTCACAAGAGGTGACAGATGAAATTGAACAATCATGGGATTCTTGTTGGAGGGATGTAAATGTAGAATTTGAGGCACAGATTGTTGATGATGTTGACTGGTCATTTTTGTCTCGAAAGATGTTTTTTGTGTGGGACGGGAATCACCATACGGTTGCATGGATGTCTCTAATTGAAGAGAAATTCAAGACATCAAAGGCATGGCATATTTGAGTTTTAGCAAGTTTTGATTACTCCAGAGAAAGAAACAGAAATGAAGCTAATAGTTGCTCTTCAAAGGTTCAATCTGTAAGTGCGATTTCTTGCTTATATGTGTTACCTTTTTTCGAGCTTTTAAGGGTTTTGTGATCAATTCTTAATATGTTTGAAGCTATATATTTTTTATTTTTCAGCCTTAAATTATTAAAACAAATCTCAAGGATTATTTGTACAACACGAAGACAATGTGTTCATGTGATGAGAATGAGTACTTATCACTTTTTTCTGAGGAAGAAAAAAAGACACTTGAAAAGCATAGGGCAAATGAAAGTAGTAAAGGATCAAGTACTTGGTATCCTTTGACATCTCTGATGCTAGGGAGAATGGTATTTGCAGTAAGTTTCATACCATTTGTCATGGATATCTTTTGAATTAGAACTAACTAATTCATTGTACTCATTCATTTCTTTGGAATATATTTTAGCCACTATACAAGCAAGATTATGAGGCAAAGCTAATTATGGGATGCCAAAAGCTGATAGAGAATTCATAAAGCGGATGACAAAAGAGGCATGGATGGATCAATTGCTTTGTGAATCTGACAGGTTACTCTCTCAGGTCTTGGTTGCTAGTTAGCAAGCTAGCTTTGTGCTTCCTCAAGATCCTACGTTGAGAGAGTATTTTGGGGAAATACAAGCAATGAACAGACTTGAACTTTATGAAGATTTAAAGGATTCAATGATTGTTGCTACAGCTGCAATAGGACAAATGGAGATGACGAGGGCATCTCGACGATTGGTATTTAGGTAAGCAATACATGTTTTTTCCTTTTCAATTAAAAATCCATCCTTAAGTATTTCGCTTTTGTACTAAGACTCTTATTGTATGCCGATTCTTGCAATCCTTAAAAGCTGTTGGTAAGATTGAAAAATTATTGCCCATATGCGAGTATGGACAAAAATTTAGGACTTAAAATTCTATATGTACTCTACAAACATGATAGAAAAAGAAGGGAAGCAAGTGCTCTCTGAGTGGGAGAGAAAGAACTGCCCATGGTGGCTCGATATGAAAAAAGGATGTTGCATTGAGGAGGAGGTAGAGCTGTACACACATCATAAAAAGGGAGAAATGGGTTCATCAAGCTCAAATTCAGTCCATGAGGATGATGCAGTCATTGAGGTTCAAAAAACACTTGAGAAGATGACTAAAAAGGACAAGGATTCAAGTATGGACTTAAAGAAGGGTGGTAGGCCACCAAAAAATCCTACTACTTATAATGGTAAGTTCTTTTGATCTTTTTTCAAGTTGTTATTTGTTTGTGTAACATATGTTGTTATCAATTTGTGTCTTTATATATGTGGTGTGGGTACAGATGTGCAGGTACTGCAGTCTACACCCATTTTGAAAGGATGTAAATGGAAAGATAGGTCCGTCCACTTTTTGTACATTCCATTGACCTCTCTAACTTTGAATTGGAGTGGTACATGTGATGCTTCACATTGCAAGGTTTGGTGCTATGATTATGTCGAGTTTGGGAAGCAATTGTCTGTCTCAAACTTCACACAAGCCTATATAGACATGAAGGAATACTTTGTGGGTCTTGGAGGTGAAAGAAAAACAAGAAATGGTAAGAGTGTTGCTTGGACTACAAATTTTGTCATTCTTGATCTACCTACATAGCTAGAAGCTCTTGGAAAAGAGGATTCCACATCTCCATCTTGGAATTTATTAACAAAGGACCATGTATGCTACTCCTTGCTAGTAGCGGCCATAGTTGTTTCAGATTATGGCTAGATCCTAGTTATGTGTGCTCCTCATGTTCTTCATTTGGTTGAGCATTATGCTAGGATCAGTAGATTGGAGGTTGCATGTCGAATGTACATGCAATGCTTGGATGCATATTGTACAATCAAAGTTGGTGGTATTGATCATAAGGTGAGACAATTGTCTTACAATGACCTGTTGAAAGAATTTATGCTCTTGTATAATGAAATTGATTGTAATAAGTATAAGTTTAATTCTTTTCTTGTCTTTAAGTGGATGTTGTGGTTTTATGCCTTCTTCATCGAGCTAGTATGTCTTGTGTTTGTAATCCTAGAAATGCTTCTGTGGTTGGTACCAAATTGGGCATTGCTTTTGGAAGTAGTTTGTTTCATCATTATTTACCAACAAGTGAGTAGACTATAAAACATGGAGAGAGTATTCCATGGAGAGGTGCATTGGAGAAGGCTCCATGCATGATGTTGTACTTCTTGGAGTTCTTGTGTCCAATTTCTGGACATGTGGTGGACTTAGGTTCTGGGACTGGGGTTCTATGCAAAAAGCATGCATGCATTTTGGGAGAGCATGCTTATCTATTGAGAATGATCTTGACATTTGCAATTCTATATTGCAACCATTTTTGGATGGACAGAAAGGAAAGGGAAACGTGTTAAGCAATTATGGGACTCTAAATGATTCCGAAGATCTATGTGGAAATGGTTGTTAATCTTCTAGACAACTAGTAAGTATGTTACTCTCGTGTTTTATCTTTTTAAACCTATTTGTTGGAGAATATTATTATCAATGAGGCATTGATATTGATTGATCTATTTTAGCTTTTTACCTTCTTATGCAGGTGCTATGGCTGAGATGATGTGTAATGACATTGCATTCAATGCCCCCATCAAAGAGAGAAGGCATCATCGCAATATTTATGTGGATAACATCAGTAGAGAAGATTGAGTCTGGTGATTTGACATGAGTTTTTCCCTTCAAACAATTCATTTTGCTTGTGATGTCCTAGTATTGAACATGCATAACTTTTGTGGTGTCTTGCACCTATTTCATTTACTAGAGATGTAGTAATCATATTGAAGAACTATTATTACATCATTTTAGTACCCACCATGAATATTAATCTTAATATCACATATTCAATTTTGAGCATGTTGGTTTCATAAAACTTTTTCTATTTGCTAGAGATGTGACAATCATGTCATATCTTAGTTAAGGTTGGCATGTCAAAACTATGAGTTGTGTACAAATTATCATCATGGTGAATTGAATCTTAAAGTATCTCCTTGATGCAACTAATAAATGTTTCGGCATAGATGCATGCAAAATTTCACCCTAAATTCTTCACCACGTGACTTGCAATCATTTCATCGATAAATCACTATCTATCATGATAGTATGAATGATGGATGATATAGGTGGAGGGTGTTGAAATGAAGTAGACATGAAAAGTAGTTTTGTGAATAAAGGGATCTTATAAGCCCTAGATACTATTGGAAAGAAATGTAATTAAATGTATATAGCATCTTTGTGGGGTAGTTTTATGACTAAAGGGTGTGTGATGTTAGCGGCATCTTTGTGGGGTAGAAATGTATATAGTATCTTCTTGGGGTAGTTTTATGACTAAATGGTGTGTGATGTTATGATAAAATTGTCTATGAAATCACAATATAGGCCATGCTCAAAAAAATGTGCTCAGACCAAGACGCTCAGAGAGAAGATGTACCCTTTGGAAGAAAACTTTTGTAATGATACATGATGTGAGAGTTTTAGGAAATTTTACAATTTTATAGCTTTTATGGAATGTATTCATTTTTGTATTCCCCTTGTATTACCTTGTTTTGAAGGGAAATTTTGTAATAAAAGATATGCTCTACAAAATTTTCTTTTTGAAAACACAGCATCGAGGCCTAACAACTATACCAGAATTGTCAAATACTTTCAAGTTTAGTCTAGACTCGATGGCTATACCAATGCACTATTTTTTATCAACATATTGATGTTTCTAGTGACATTAAAA
This sequence comes from Dipteris shenzhenensis, assembly GCF_047967505.1. NCBI lineage: Eukaryota > Viridiplantae > Streptophyta > Polypodiopsida > Gleicheniales > Dipteridaceae > Dipteris > Dipteris shenzhenensis. The sequence continues at coordinate 9,064,437 of NC_141605.1, forward strand.
AAAAATCCCAGCGTATTTTTTGTCAAAATATGTGTCAAACACTAGTCAATAACCTGTAGTGAGTCTAGGCTAGCTCGCAAGCATGTAGATGCTAAGGTTGAGAATTCACACTCCTATGCATAAAGTGCATACATGTCACATTTCAAGGCATAGTTTGAGGTTGAGTTGTGTTGACAAATGGGTGACAAACTTGGCGCTTGCATTTGGCAAGGAAACTATTTTACATGGCTTGGTGCCACACAAGTCCAAGTCTTAGAGTTTAAGCTCCTTAGCCTTCAGGCATTAAGTTTGGCCTTGTACAAGCCCATGACTTATGGTAGTACCATGGAATTTGGTTGGGGTTGGCTTTACATAGGCTTTGAACAATGCAAAGGAGGAATTGACCTTGAAGATAGAGTCAAACACAAAAAATTAGGAAGTTGAAGGGGGATTTTGATGTATCTAACTCCTCCTATGCAGAATCAAAGAAGAACACTTCAAACTTAAGCATGGAGAAGGAGGATTTATTGATAGAATCAACTCTTGTCAAAACTCATATAGACTAGGAGTGCAAGATAACATGGTACTCTCTTAATGAACAAAGGTAGAATGTTCAAGAGCCATGGGACTCCATGTTTAGAGCTCTGTAGGTACAAAAAGGCTTCAAAGAAACAAGATCTAGTGAATGCACTATAGTTTAAAGTACTTCAGAAGTAAGTATCCATGGCTTAAAAAATATCAGACTTCCCTTATCTATGGAGAGAACAAGGATTAAACCATAAGATTTGATACCATGTTGAGAAATTGGGAGAGAGAAGGATGTAGCCACCATTAGTCTAGGATACTATACATATGCCCACTTCTTTTATTCAACATGAAGGAGACTACAATGCTATAAAGACAACCTTAACTTAGATGAGGGCCTAATCTTTTAGTCTCTATAGACTCAGCCTATGCATAAATCTTGCATAAAGTTGCATTTCCTATGCTACTCTTTATAGATTTTATGCAATCTACATCCTCAAGAGAAGGGATGAGGGATCAGATGGGAGATGGAAAGAGAGGGGATGGGAAGGGATACAGGAAGAGGAGGTGATTGGGAAACTGGAGGGAATCAAGGAAAGGGACCCAAAAGGGGTTGAGGGAAATGGGATCATGGAAAGCGGCATGGAAAGGAGATGGTGGGTTGCTCATTTCTATTTTTTACTCACCCAAATTATCGATGAGTTCATCTTTGAGCATTCTCAAGAATTACAAATTTATATTAGTATTTTAGCAACTAAGGGGATATTTTAAGAAGACCTACCATAAATACTAACCAATGGGACCTCTTGTAGTAAAATATATTAATTCATAGTCAAATTAAAACAAGTCTATGGTTGAAACCCACATAAATTTGAAATGAGTTACTATAGAAAGATATTAAAATAGTGGCAAGGTAAATTTCCAACAAGAGAAGAATTAAAGTTATGTAAGATAGGAGGGTGTTAGGGACCCACAAAGCCTTTAGAAGGCATAAAAGATCTAGAGATTTATATGAGAGAGAGAGAGAGAGAGAGGGAGGGAGAGAGAGAGAGAGAGAGAGAGAGAGAGAGAGAGAGAGAGAGAGAGACACAGAGAGAGAGAGAGAGAGAGAGAGAGAGAGAGAGAGAGAGAGAGATGTAAGGGGTTGCTTATGTCTATGAGGCATTGTTTAATTAAGCTAGGAGAGGTATTAGGGACCCATAAGGTGTACACTATTTAGAGAATTAAGAGAGAATCTAAGATGGCAATGTAAGGCATTGTTTATGTTTATGCTATTTGTGTCCTCAATTCTATGTTGCTTGGGCTCCCTACATTTACGTCACTTGGGAAAATAAAAATTCCATCCATAAATATGGTATCATAGATGGGAAAAGAAAATCAAGAGACGATACAATGTCTTTGTTATGTTTCTATAAACCTTTTTGAACGCTTTCATATCGACTCATTATAAGAATTTTACCCATTATTATGGCTTTCTTGCATCATCATGGGTCCCCAAGAGGCACACTATTGGCTATTGTCTCTCTTTAGAGCTCAAAGGGTCACTAATTGAAAGCGCTATATAGCATGTGCGTTCAAGGGGTACTATTAGAACCCTTTATCTGTCAATCGTATGACTCGTGCAAATATACAATTTTACATTTTTTTTCAATACCTCAATTTTCAAAACCCAGCAATAAATATATTTTTGTTTTAAAAGAACTTGTGGTTTTTTGCTATTTAAATACCCCTTTAGTTGAACCGCGCGCTATATTTACATATGAGTGGGCCCCTAGAGCTTGAGAGCATGGCTAATAGTTCTTCTTCATTAAGTGGCAATCACGTAGATGCAATATTAACTAATATGCATGTGAATCACAATTAATAGCTTGAAAGAGGCCTCAAAGAGGCATCTCAAAATTATGTAGCCATATTATGTGGATTCAACATAAGGGATTTATAATCCAATAATTTACAAAATATACATACATAAGGGTTTTCTTAATTCACATATCATTTTTTTTTAAAAATTCGAAAGGAAAAGATATGTAGGATCCATATGTAAGTAAGGGTTTAAATACTACCCCTTGAATGTATGGTATATGTAGATGCTACTAGTAGTGCACCTTGGAATTGAACTAAGTAATATATGAGTAGGAATAGCAAAGTAAAGGGAATAGCATTTACATGAATGGTTGGGGTCAATATATATGGGTAGGAATAGCAAAGTAAAGGGAATAGCTTTTACATGAATGGCCGGGGTCAATATATATAAGAGGCTTGGTTTAATGCAGTGTCACACTAAAAGATCAAACGCAAGTTTGTGGCCTACGATTTGCAACTCATAATTGTAATTCACATTTGTGTGAATTGGACTATGGATTTGAACCCCTTTATTGGCATTCCCTGCTAAGTAGAGAGTGAGTAATATATTGTGATTTTTGTGCTTTTCCATATGTATTTCATTTTTCTACAAACAAATTCTAAGGGATGAGGGATGGGATGGGAGACGGAAAGAGAGAGGAATATGGGAAGGGGTAAGGGAAGAGGATGGAAGGTGATGGGAAATTGGAGGGAATAAAGGAAAGGGGTTGAGGGAAATGGGATAATGGAAAGCGGATGGGGGGTTCTTCATTGCTATTTTAAACTCACCCAAATTATTGTAGAGTTCATATTTGAGCATTCTCAAGGATTGCAATTTTATATTAGTATTTTAGCAACAAAGGGGAAATTTTAAGACAACCTAGCATAAATAGGAAACAATGGGACTCCTTATACTAAAATATATAGATTCATAATCAAAATATATAGATTCATAAATAGGAAACAATGGGACTCCTTATACTAAAATATATAGATTCATAATCAAAATGAAATGATTCAAGATATTCTATGGTTGGCTCATTGTAAGAATTTCACCCATATGGCTTTCTTGCATCATCATGGGTCCCCAAGAGACATAACTATTGGCTATTATCTCTCTTGAGAGCTCAGGGGGTCACTACTTGAAAACATTATATATTATGTGCATTCAAGGGGTACTATTAAAACCCTTTATTTGTCAATCGTATGGCCTGCGTAACTCTAAAATCTTATAATTTTTTGTCTATAGCTCATATAAAAAGGGCCTTCAATAAGTATAGTTTTGTTTTTAAAAAAATTGTGGCTATTTGCTATTTAAAGACCTCTTCAGTTAAACCCACATGCTATATTTACATATGGGGAAGGGATAAGGGAAGAGGATGGAAGGTGATGGGGAAACTAGAAGGAATAAAGGAAAGGGATTGAGGGAAATGAGATCATGGAAAGTACATGGGGGGTTATTCATTGTTATTTTACACTCACCCAAATTATTGTAGAGTTCATCTTTGAGCATTCTCAAGGATTGCAATTTTATATTAGTATTTTAGCAACAAAGGGGAAATTTTAAGAAGACCTAGCATAAATAGGAAACAAAGGGACTACTTATACTAAAATATATAGATTCATAGTCAAAATGAAATGATTCAAGATATTCTGTGGTTGACTCATTGTAAGAATTTCACCCATATTGCTTTCTCGCATCATCATGGGTCCCCAAGAGACACAACTATTGGCTATTATCTCTCTTGAGAGCTTGAGGGGTCACTACTTGAAAACCCTATATATCATGTGCATTCAAGGGGTACTATTAAAACCCTATATATCATGTGTGTGCAATGGGTACTACTCAAACCCTTTATCTGTCAATTGGATAACCCATGTAACTTTAAAATCTTACAATTTTTTCTCTATATCTCAATTTAAAAACCCCTTCATACTTATAGTTTTGCTATTTAAAGGCCTCTTCAGTTGAATCCACATGCTATATTTACATATGAGTGGCCCCCTTGAGCTTGAGAGCATGGCTAATAGTTTTTCTTCATTAAGTGGCAATTAAGTATATGTAATATTAACTCATATGCATCTGAATCACAATTGATAGCTTGGAAGAGGCTTAAAATTATGTAACCATATGATGTGGCCAGTTCAACATAAGGGATTTATAATCCAATAATTTACAAAATATACATACATAAGGGTTTTTTTAAATTCACAAAATCTTATGTAGATCCATGTGTAAGTAGGGGTTTAAGCATTACTCCTTGAATGCATGGTATATATAGATTCTACTAGTAGTGCACCTTGGGATCAAAGTAAGAAATATATGAGTAGGAATAGCAAAGTAAAGGGAATCTTTTTCTCTCTTAAGGAGAGGTTTGGGGAGGATGGTTGGAGCAATTTGAATTGTTGGATTTGATTTAAAAATTGGGCCATTGGATGCATAGAGGATCACTTTCAACCGTTTTTGTATCATCCTGCACCTGATCATTTATCCCTTCTTCCTATGTACGGAACTATTCGTTCGCTCCTCTTTATGGTGCTCACCCTCCTTGCTCTCATCTTCTTCGTTATCACCTTTGCAATTCATGGTATAGGTTGGCTTTGATGCTATGCACTCCTCCTTCACATGGCTGTAGCAGCAGCAGCTCTAGCTTTACCTTCTCTTTGTCCCCCTACCTCCTCCCTTCCTTTCTACCAATTTAATAGACTCCCTCGCCGTCCATCCACCTCCCTCACCCTTACCTCCCCTTGCCATCATCCCTTTTCCACAGTCTTTGTTGCATCCCAAAACCCCCCACCAAATACGAGGGGATGAAGATTTCAAAGGCTAGACAATGAAAAAACTGGAAGGAGTTCCTATTGTTTGTAAGTGAAAGATAAGGTGAAGTCTTCTACATCCGTAGCATAGCTAGACAATGAAAAAACTCATAGGAGTTCCTATTGTTTGTGTGTGAAAGATAAGGTGAAGTCTTCTACATCCATAGTGTAGCGCGGGTTACATACTAGTAGCTTTTACATGGGTCAATTTATATAAGGGGGAAGGGGAATTGGTTAGTGGCTTGATTTTAATGCATGTGTAACACTAAAAAGATCAAAGTAGGAGAATTGGTTAGTGGCTTGATCTAATGCATGTGCAACACTAAAAAGATCAAAAACATGTTTGTGGCTGCAACTCATAATTATGATTCAATTCATGCAAATTGAACTTATATGGATTTGAACCCCTTTTTTGACAGTCCCTTCTATGTAAAGAGTGAGTACTAGTTTGTGATTTTTGTGATTTTCCATATGTATTTCATTTTTCTATAAGAAAATTCTCCTAGGTACCGCTTTTAGAATTACTTTTCTTAGGGTGTCCCACCCTCTGTCCTCCCTCCCTCATCTCTCTCTCTCTCTCTCTCTCTCTCTCTCTCTCTCTCTCTCTCTCTCTCTCTCTCTCTCTCTCTCTCTCTCTCGCTCGTTTGCTCGCTATGTGCGTGCGTGTGTGTGTGTGTGTGTGTGTGTTGCTTATGCACTCCTTGGGAGTTGCCATGAGCCCTCCCTAAGTAGGTGTACTAGACGAGTTCTTTGTTGTCCCATAGACTCATCGGTCTCCGTGGACATTAACAGACTTTCTTTCTTTCTTTCTTTCTCTCTCAACACCAAGAGGGACTCCCCATGATAATTCATGCTCTCTTGTTCCTGTTCTTACATGTGAAGACCACATTGAGAAATCTTAAACAACAATGTAACTATTCATTGGACGGTCACATATGGGAGAACAAGTAAAAAAATATTAGTGGTAAATATACGTTTCATGGAGATGTTAGATAAGTGAGATTTTGGAATTAATACCAAGAGATGATCTATGTGTAGAAATTGTATTGTTTTTCCCATAAGTATGGTCAACAAAGCATGATTATAGACACACTCAAGGTATAAATAATTTTCATATGAGACTAAAGAACACAAAGATTCCATTGTATTATGCACTTCAAGAAGTATGTTAGCCTATTCCACACGTAAATTTAAGAAAACAATGAAGGTAGTTAAGACTTACCTCTACTTGTAAACACATATACAGTAATGGGCTTATAAAATCTTAAAAACAAGTAAAACAACTTACCATACTCAAAGAACTGACTTCTCTTGGCTAAAATAGTATGTGTAAATGGTTGGCTTGTTTAAACGATTAATTTTGATGTAGCGCCCTCTTCTCTTTCAACAAAAACTCGTGAAGATACTGATTTATTGCAAAGTCTAATTTGCATGCCATAGATTACATTACTTACGCTTATCCATGATTTTTTGCAAACGTTCAGCGACAGCCAGATGTGTGCTTCACAAGATATCCAATTTTTATTTGTAGGATACCTCCCTTAATAAAGGAACGATGAAATTTCCATATCACCTCGACCTTTGAAAGATTTGCGAAAGTTTACAAAGATGTAATAAGTAGGCTATTCGAGAGCTGACTTCATGCATGCCTCTATTTCCAAATTGCAGTGAGGATAGCAAATGACTGCCTCGAGCGCTGGATCCACCTCAAGAAACTGTTGCAGACTCTCTAAGCTCGTAGCATCAGAAGAGATCGATGTATTGAAAGCTGCTCTCAACGAATCTCCATCGAAGATCGTTTGGTAATCGTGGAGGAGCAGAGTTGAGTTGATTCCCTCGGTCGCAGAGTTTTCTTCTTGAACATAGCTTTGACCACTATAAGCACCGGCGTTGGCCAACTGATCTGCACTGCATATCGGCCAGCTTGCTACAGTCATGGAATCCATAGCATCAGCTTCCGGGTGATCAGACGCAGCAAATGGACAAACAGCGGCCATTGACTGGGAGATGCAATTAGACGTTTCGAATGTGGTCTCCACTTCCAAACTAGATGCTCTAACTTGTGAGTACAATATGGCACCGCTCGTTTGCTGCGACGACAATTGATGCGCCAGCAGGAACCTCTTTGAAAGGGGCTGCGTCTGGGTTTTGTACGCTGCATTCCGAAAGGGAAGTTCGGCGATAGAACTTGCATGAGAAAACTTCCGATCGGTAGGGTATGTCTCACCGCCACCAACGACGTGGTTGCCATGCACAGCCATTTCCTGTTTGACGCTCTGAACTGATATCAGTTCATTGCTGCTGCTACTTGATGCTCCAACATTGACATTGCAACTTTCACCTGATCTGGGCGGTCGAGATTTTCTCTTCGATAAGATTTGAGTGTTCCAGAGGTTCTTGATATCGTTGTCTGTCCTTCCAGGTATGAATGCGGCTATGTGCGACCATCTTTTGCCCACATGAACATTGAAACATCAGATAATGTCGAGACTTGAGATGGCACCGAATGGAATGTAATAACTTGTCAATACAAAATCGATATCTTTTCTGCTTGCATTTTGAAAGAATCGTGAGATGATCAGCGGTCTAGGAAAATGGAATTACTCGCCTGTTCCCCAATTCCGCATGTAGCTCCACCACAAGACGTAATTCTTTCATAGAAAACTTGCCCCGCTTCAAACCAGGTCGAAGATGGTTCATCCAGCGTCTACGGCAACTCTTACCACAACGTTCAATGCCTGCATGCAAATGAATCGAACTTCCACATTAGATCGGCAAAATTTTCATAAGGACCGTATCCTGACGAATGATGTTGAGGAGTTAAGATGAGCTACCGTGGTCCTGAGTATCGTTGTGAGCGGGCGATGCGTACCTGCCTTACGCGCTATATCAGTCCAGCTACCTTGAGCATCATTCTCGATGCACCTCCTCAATCTCTCGTCTTCGTCTGGTGACCACAAACCTTTCCTCATGATCGTTGAAAATAGAAGCTACGGCTGTAGCTATATGTTGCACACCTACATTGACTGGTATGTCGTATTAGTTGGGAGCATCAGTAGAGCTTGACATCTCATGCGTCACAGTGCGTGTACGTAATAAATCACATTTACAATTCCAGCTGCAACTTGCTACAAAAAAAAAAAAGTTCCTTAATTTAAGCGGGGATTGTCCACAACTGCAGTAGTAAATTGAAAATAAGCGAGCAGGATAGATTGTCCGGCGCTGCAAACCCACTGATAACAAACAATGCGGATCCACAAAGTAGGACCCTCGGCGCCTTTCAGCTCATATCTATGTTTGTGACAGTAAGGAGTCAGGACATTGGATTCGACGTACCGCAAATAACGGCGGCAGGCAATATTGTACGGTTGGATCATCGAATCTTAGAGACAGTTTATGAGAGCTGGCAATGTTCCGAGCTCCAAACTATTGCAATACTTAACCGGTTTCAAAATCTTCGCGGTATTGGGAGAACACACATCATTTCATATCTAAAATTTTAAACTATAAAGCAATCAGAGAGACAGGTTTTTTAAGGCATTCATGGGTGATGGAAGGTGACACCAGAAAATGGCGATCAAATTGTAAAATCTGTGGTGAGTTGAAGGGTCGCAGTCGGCACCAAACTCGTGCTGAAGAGGCAAGATTTGATCATGAGCTTATTTGGTCCGAAGGCAGATGAACCTGCATGTGAAGGGAGGCACCTCAAGAAATTGTGCGTTTAGAGCAAAATAATTGCCGCTGAGAGTCCGCGGGAAGAGCATCAAGCATCTACTGCTCCACTCCAATAATCAATTCTAGTGCAACATTGGCAAAAAGGATAGCTGTGGACGAGAAACCATACGACTCTTCAAAAGCAATTATCAATTCTTGAGGAGAACAGGCAAAAAGGATTGTTGTGGACTGGAAGCGGATGCTCAAATTAATCTATGCAATATACTTTGGTTGACAACTAGCTGATGTCTCCGTGGCTCAATCTCTTTGTACCATTGAATATATTCAATGCCAAAATTGTAGCTAAGTGATTTGTTTTTCAAGTGCGTGTCGTCTGGGTAGTTTAGAGCACAATGGGTAGGTTTCACAAGGCCAAAAGAGTTCTGAATATGTTAGGCTCTAAGAGACCTATCCCATGGCCTAGGAGGAGCTCTTCCATTGCCAAGTTTATTTCTCGAGAGCTTTGTGGTTTCACTCAAAAGTCCTCCTTTAGTGATGTGTGTTTCATTTGCTGAGTTCAAGTTTTATGTCCCTTTATACTTTCCATTCAAGTGTTCATGCAAGGCTCAAGTTCTTGGGTAAGGATACACCTAAAGGTTCCATTCTTGTATAATGTGCTTTATGTATGTAACCAGGCCTCCAACCAAAACATGTGGTTGGAGCTTTGTGGTTTTCCTAAAACTTTAAAGTATAAGATGGTTGGCGAAATGACTAGGGTTGGCAAATACACCTACTTTAGTGCTCTATGTTTCATTTGTAACTTGCTTAGTTTGAAGCTTTACGATTAGTTCAAGGGTCATTGTTTGCTTGGGTGTAGCCTTTTTTTGTGAGGTTCAGGGAATTTTTTGTATAATTGTATCTTGCATGACCCATAACTTATGCATTACTCAATAGAATTCCATAAACTTTGTCTTCAAGGTGTAGTACACATTCCAAACTTGAACATGAGACCAAAAAATTATGGAATAAGGATTTAGAACGAGACCTTAAAGCATTACAAGTGCTATGTTGCATGTGAAGCATGCATCCTGAAGACTATAGGATATAGCAATTTATTCAAAAATATCAAAATTTTATTTTGTACATACATGCAACCAAGTAATCATTCAAAAGTATACTACATGAACTTCTCCTCAACCCAAGGACACACTTAAATGAGAACATTTGGCATGGATTAATGGGCCTCCAATGTTGTGTTAAAGTGATGCACACCCATTTGAGGCACTCTATAACATTTTTTTGATTTGTTGAAAGCCAAAATGGATTGAAAATTTGGAATGCAAACTAGTGGGACTACTGGATGGTCTAATATAAGAGATCATAGGAGCCTGCTAACCATTCTCATGATAAGCAGTTCCACCAAAAATTTTGTAGTACCATTGTATGAATATTTTTTGCCATTTTCTGAATATTTTTGAGAAAATCAAGTGCGAATAAAATGTATTATAGCAAATAGAGTTAGGGGACATGAGGGCGTGTAGCGATTAGAGATTTGGCAGAGATCAAAGAGCAAGAACCTTGCTCGTTTGAGCACCAGTGGAGGGTGAGTCGATTCACATGTTTTGAAAGGGAAGATTGCAAAGGGAGGGTTGTAGGGTCGTAGAGGAGTGATGGAGGTGTGGTATTGGCTTGGCACTTTGCCCAAAGCCTCTCGCACCTAGATGGCCGAAGGAGTTCAGGATTTTTCCTTGGACTCAAACAAGCACATAGGTGCGCTTCTTGCCATTGAACTCCCCCATTTCCTCCGCATTTCCCTTGTGTGGAAACATGTAATAGATAGCTTCACGCTCCACACATTTTTATCGGCACTTGCAGAAAGCAAGGGGTTCCCCTCATCCTCCTTGTTAGCGGAATCATGGAACAAACACTTAAGGGACTTGACACTCATCTTTTCCTTGAACTTCCCTCGTCATGGAGTGATCAAAAGCGAAGGGTTCTCGATGAACAAATGATCCTAGGTACATTTGGGAGAGGGCATATTTGGGAATAGATAAAGCCTTAAGCTTCAATGGGCGTGGGGGGATGTGGAGCAAAATGTCCAGAATTAAAAACTTGCTGAGACTGGTGATGAATTGGAAGCGACACACTCGCTAATAGTTGCCAGAATCCGAGGGGCTATATGAACGGAAGAAAGAGAAAAAAATGCGGCAAGATTGAAGGCAGTGGGCAATAGTTTCTCTTCGGTTTCTTCGCTTGTGAAATTGCGAACCATGACTGAGAGGTTCAGGATGTTGGAGCAATGGTTTTCAGGCACATCTTGCAACCGTACTCTGAAACGTCTAGAGGTGTAAAAGTTGTGTCCATGGAAAAATGATCGGCACTTGGATGCAAATAGAGGAGAGACAAATTGCATGGATAATGATTATAATTTATATCTATCTATCAACCTTAAAATACTTATATCAAATTGTCGAAATGAATATGTAGCAATAATGAAATGTCATTGCTAGCGAGAATAGCTTGCAATAACTCCCATACATGTCAAAGAAAGGTTGGGGATTAAAAGGTCTAAGAGTCGATGGTATTATAGTATTGTTGTTAACAAATGATGGCTAAAATTTACATCATGGTTCAGTACCATTGTCACACTTGTGCCGACTTTCACAAGACCTATCTTACAAAGTTGTGAGTATAAATAATGGAAAGTGTGTGTAAAGCATTTGTGAGCAACTTTTCTTGCGGCAGACTCTTCTTTCAAATGAGTTCTTGAAATGAACACTCTGCTCTTGATCTCACCCATTGGACTTCATCTCATTGAGTTGCACGGCTCAACCATTCCGTACTTATGGAATCTGTCACAATTCATAATGAGGATAGATCTTTGCATATGTTTGTTCGCACTTCCATAGGTAGAGGAGTGTTGTCAGAGATGGTGCTTGCTAGCCATTTTCAATTCACACTTGGGTCCATATCTGTCCATCGGCACTTTGGTGATAAGGGGTCTAATTTGACAACGGAGCTGCAATATGAAGTCCATGATGATGGATACAAAATGTTTCACCTTGATGCACAGTTTGGTGATATTTTCACCGTGAAGGGAGAAAGACTCAACCTTGATGACAATGAACTTCAGAAGACTCTAGTGCATGATGAAGCAACAAAAATGATGAGGCAAGGAAACATGATTCAGCTAGCAACATTGAGAATGACAAACAACATAGTGTTATTGAGATTATTATGCAACTACCTATAAAGAACAGATTGCGTGAGGACTATGAGAAGGTTGAAATGCACGTCACTGTGGAAGAGTTGCCTTCTATGCAAGTCCCACATACATGTCCTACATGCAAGTTCTATGAAGATTGTGGGAGAGAAAGCGAGTTTTTTGGCAACCACCACATTTTGTTCCACCTATTCCACTTGTGACACCTCTCTCTCTCTCTCTCTCTCTCTCTCTCTCTCTCTTTCACAAATGTAGACGAAGAAATCGCATGCAAGCACTGGACATAAGTCCATGCTACTTGCTTTTAAACCAAAATTTTAGTACTTCGAGTCTCAAACCATTTTACTGACATTTCAAAGCAACATTACAATTCTGTTTATTCTTCCATGGGCAGCACATGGAAGGGGTTTTTGGACAAAAAATCCTCAACTATCCCATCATGGTTTGCCAATCGGTGTAGATAGGGCAAGAGACTTGATTGGATGGTGATGTTTTCTTTGAGCTACCAGCTACTTCAATGAAACATCGCACAAAAGGTACGGAGTCAAAATTTGATGGTCATGTTTGGAGTGATCCTATTACAACAAATATAGTATTTCCTGGTGTGGTTCATAGAAAGGAATGTGGAGGACACCTCCATTGTATAAATGCAACTTATGGTTATAAAAAAAGGATTGGGATAGAGAATGAGACACAATGGGATGGGAGATTGATTAGAGTGGCCCCAGCAAATGTGTCAAGTGAATCATATGGCTCCTTATCATGTATACATTGTGGCCATCCACCAATTTGCTTGGAGAGCTGTTACTATGAAATGTTACTCTGCATGCCAGAATGTAGAGATGGTGTGAATCTTACTCGTGCAATCATACACCATGGCCATCATAATCATCCCGTTGGAGATGGTTTGACTAGGAGAACAAAGGATGCCATTAAAACCAAAGTTTCTGAAATGGTGAGGGCTGGTGGTGCTGTATGCCCTAAAGGGATACAAAATATAATTATCCAAGACATTATTATGGAAACTTTATTGTCTAAAAAAGTGCAAGATGGGATTAAGATGTCAGATGTTGAGCTACAAGATTTGCTAAAACAATGTGAACCTTTGCTCGACAAAAGAAGGTAATTACCATAATATTTGTTATTGCATTGGTTTATTAAATTATGTTATTGACAATGAATATTGACCAACTTTATGTCTATGTATAGATTATCAAGATGGATTGAGGAGGGTCGACGTGACTCTCGACTTGTGTCAGATGGGCTAGATGGAATTTTATACTTGAAAAGACATTGTAGATATAATTATTTCCCAAGTGTGGTGTCTCCTAGACAATTTAACATAGTTCATTTAGTAGGTGTCATGTATTTAAAAAATCTACCCAAGGTTCTAGTTCAGAGTTTGATTTGGTAAATAAAATGAGACCTGGAGGAGAATTGGGTCATTGTTGGGTGTTGTTTGACTTTGTGAAGTGAATGAAAGATTGGACTACCATGGCTTACCATGTGTATAAGCCTTTTATCAAAGAGTTGCAAACAATTGCAACTTGTGACTTCAAGGTGGAAGATACTGATGCACAAATTCTATTTTGGGATACTCTCAACAAAGTAATGGTTTCAAAAGGGTTTGACAATGCTGAATTCAAAGGGTTCATGGCAGATGAGGCACAAGCTAATTGGAGAGCTGTACATGCCACTTTCAATGGTGGCCCTGACAATATAATGGAAGGGAAAGAGCATTCTTACTTTTTCCATTGGGAGCAAAGTCTTCATTCCCATGCAAAGGCATGTATAAAGGTTGGCAGCCAAGAGGAATTTAAAATCCGATGCAGATGCTGGAAGGATGCCTCTACAGAGCAAGCTACAGAAGTTGAAATGAGAAGCCTAAGGGCATGGTGGAATGCAGGCCATGCAAGTGATTCAGACTTGCCACAGCTTGAAACTTGGTTTGCATGGTGGCATGCTAGGATTTCCCATTGGGGCCACTACATTATAGAGGTTGGTTTTGTATTTCTCTTGAATTTTTTTTATCATGTTAATAATGTAATTTTTCCATTACAATATCTCTACAATGCTTGGTTTGTAGAGTATATTAGATAACGAGTACTTGGTACCTCGAACAAATGTAGCAGAGTCTATTCATGGTAGTTGGAAGGTTGGATTGAACCATGTCAAATATGTTGGACTCTACAATGCCTCTATTAGTGACCTCTCAAATGCAATTTTACAAAGCTCTAAATACACATCTTTTTTAAAGGGCCAGTTTATTGGAAGTGGGCCAAGTCTAGAGACCTTAAAAAAAATATCTTCAAAATCTCAGATTGACATTAGTGCCAAAACAATTGTTGATCTAACAAGCAATGGTGCAAATGAAATGGGTGTTGTATCTGAAGTATGTTTTAATGATGGAGATGACAAGACTATGTGAAGGAAAAGGCCAAAGTCAATGCCTTCAAATATATGTGAGGATGATAGTCACCGCCCTGAGTACAATTATGCAAATAAGAAAAGATACTCATATCTCCAAAATCTAGTACTAAATTTGCAATAGAGAGTTTTGAGGATGATGATTCCAAGAGTGTACAAGAATATGAAGTGCATGATGCAAATTGGGCATTATGAAGAGTTCCTGTAAAAAGCCAAGTCCATTGCCAGGCTTGGCTTGGACAAGGAGGAAAATGTAACAAGCTTGTCAATATAAAGGATCGTGAAAATCGATGTGGAGTTGTTGCACCATCATGCTTCTTTGGGAGGATTCAAACACCAATTGGAGTGCACTCCCAAATGATTTGGTCTTATGGAAATGATGTAACCCACATGTGGAAGCCATCAACTAGCATTATAGGTATTCCAGGACGATCACTAGGAAGGTGGAAGGTTCAATCAGGAACATCCTTGACAAGTGTAGAGATTCCCAGGTTGATAAGCTCAGGGTTTGTCATATTAGGAGTGTCAACTCTGATGGTGGGTGCAAGTTGTGCTTCACCAATTCAAGCCCATGATGAAACAATAGTATTGCATGAAGATCGACCTCGGCGTCGAGATAACAAAGCAATCAGATGGCAAAACAAAATCTCCAAAGAAAAGGAAGATAGAATTCAGAGGTCATTGGTCATGAAATGCATTGTTAAAGACACAACAGTCGTGAAGGCCATGGAGCATGCTGAGTTCATTGTTTCTACAGAAGGATCTATTGAATACAAGGTTGACATTTCTCCATTTCCTTCTTGCAATTGTGAAGACTTCATTGGACGATCATGCAAATTGGATGCCTATATTCCATGCAAACATATTTATTACATCTTCCTTTCATACCTTGGATTGGATAACAGAAATAATATGTTTGTTCACCAAGCCACCTTGAGTAAAAAAGAGATATTCTAGGCATTGTCCTGCATGCCTTGAGGTTTAGTTTTTGGAGACTATACTTTCATGATGGTCAACAGAAAATGGAAGGGCTATTATAATAATCCTTTTTCCATGAGGATTTTGAACCACAAAAATGGTATTTTTTTGAAGACTAAACCTTCATGATGTTGAATACAAAATGAAAAGATATCTATAATAATCCTTTTTTCCATGAAGATCTTGAACCACAAGAACAATGTTTTTGGAGCCTTTTGCATTTCTCCTTGTGTAAATTTTTGGTTTGTTTCTCTACTTATTGATAATTGTGGTAGGATGCTTTGTAGGAAACTTATTTGAAATAACATGAACTCAACACATCTAGTAGCAAAATACCAAACTATGAGTGTAAAATATTGACTTAAAATTTGGCTATATTTGTTACATTTCCTTTTGACCTTGGATTGGATATAAGAAATCCTTTTTTCCATAAGTAATTTGAACCACAAGGATAGTGTGCTAATTATTCTCCAGTTGATAATTGTGGTAGGACATTTTGAAGGATGATTTTACATCACAAAAGTTTGAACATGTCTTCTATGTGATAAATCATGTCTTCATTTTCATTTGCATAGGTTGAAAACTTATTTGAAATAATATGAACATGTATTGGAATATACAATAAATAACAAAATAGAAAATATTGTGAGTATATTTGACTTAAAATTGGGCTATCTTATTTAGATATTACTTATATGGATAGAAAAGATAATATTTTTGGTCACCAAGCTAACTTGAGTACGAAAGAGATCTTCACAGCATTATCTTGCATGCCTCAAGGCCTAGTTTTTGCAGATTGCACACCTTCATGATGTTGAACAAAATTTGAAAGGACTATTATAATAATACTTTTTACGATGGAGATTTTGAACCTCTAAAATAATGTTTTGGAGTCTTTTTCATTACTCCTTATGGAAGCTTTGGGCTATACTTGATACTTGATAATTGTGATAATTGTGATGGGATGCCTTGTAGGATGATTTTACAATCACAAAACTTTGAACGTGTCTTTTACGTGATAAATCATGTCTTCATTTATAGTGATGTAGGTTGGAAACATATTAAAATTGTCAATATAGAATAATTAAAAAACTATGAGTGGAAAATATTTTGACTTAAAATTAAGCTAGTGTAACAAAGGTGCAGAATACTGGATTTTGCTAAGGTCGAATGTAATCTTTTTTTTTTTTGTGGACTATACATCCCTTTTAATCAAAAAAGGGGTCTAGCAACTTCAAGATTTGTTTTTTGGTTATTGGTTATTGTGATTTATTAGTTTACAAGGATAACTACTTCTTTTATTGAGCAATATGGACCCTTCATTTACAAAACGGTTTCATAATCATGGCCTCATTTCATGAACTTCAAGAGTTAGAAAACTTGTTTAGTCAGAAATGAGGATATCCATTTCTTTTTTCTTAAGCAATATGACTCTTTTATTCACAAAAGGGGTCCATACACTTGGATTGTTTTCATAAACTTTGACATAAAAAAACTACATTCTGATCCAATTTGCTCAAATGCTTAGATGGTTTTGCTCGAAAATTAGAAATCCCCCTTCCAAAGAGGGTAGTGCAAAAATGAATGAGAGATACAAAATGGAAAAATGCCCAAAGGTGGCTAAATATAAGCTTAAATACTTATCCTCCTCATCCTCTTTGTGTAGTCTCAATGGTGACTCATATGTCATGGGGATCTTGAAGAAATGCCGACGGAGCCTCCACTCCAAGCTACTCCTTGTGAGAGCAATGCAAACCACTAGCCATTTGCATGTGTCACTCAAGCGGCTCCTAGATTATTGCAATGTGTTTCCATGAGAGAAGGAGGGAAGGGGGAGAAGGGAGAGGAGAGGTAGAAGGGGAGAAGAGAGGGGAGAAGTGAGGGAGAAGGAGGGAAGGGGAGAGTGAAGGGGGATGGAGTGGCAAACACAAAGGCACTACAAGGTAAACAAGACACCATCGTGGAGTGGACGTTGCCTTGCGAGTGCGAACACAACTCAAAGTAATCTTGATCGCAACAACAAGATGAGAATACATATATGCCTCCTGATCCGCCATGTACTCCTGGAACTCAATATAGCGACCACGCCTCTGTATCTACTGAAAATAGTGGCCACCTATGATCATGTTATGAGCATTGAAGTGCATCCCATGCCCATCCACTGTATCCTCATTCAGCACACTCTTCACCATAGAGCATCGCAACAAGTAATAATCCACACCCTCCTCATTGCCCTCCAAAGCAATAACCGTGAAGATATCACCAATATGCAACATATCTATAAGCTGGTCATAATCTCTAGAGGAATTGAATCCCGCATCTTGATCATCATGTACCTCCTCCCAAGGCTGGAAGGGAGAAAGCACTCGCCGTACCCATGGATCGGCCCATGGTATCATGGAGCACCCTCCCCAATCATCATCAATGCATGCAGAGCAAAAACATGCAAACCGTCGAGAAAAGATCACGGGGTGAGACTCACCTATGCTCCTGACGGAATGGAAATCAAGAGTGCCAGACACTAAACGACAATCAAAAGGCCTAGACCGATCAAGATTCCCAATGTCCATGCACCAAAAATACCGGCTCACCACCCTATCATCACACGACTGAAACGAGGAGATAGCACTAGTGGATAAGTGCTGGTTGCACCACCGCACCACATCATGTGTGTCCTTGAAGCGATCGGCACTATGATGCAACTCGTATCGACGCAAAGCACGCTTCATGCAAGCACCTGCACCATGGTGCTCTCCCTTACCGTGCCCTGTCTCGAAGTAGCTCCATGTGATCAGAATGCCTGTCTCGCGGTGCCATCTGCAGAACCAATAAAACTATCTAGCAGATTTGAACTGACCACCACAGTCATCTGACTAGATCCAGCGCCGCTGCCATGTGACCATGATCCCTCAAGAAACTATCATGCAAAGTGAAGCAATGCTGCACAAAATGGGCATCATGCGATCGATCATCACTAATGTAGAAGTGATACTCTCACACAATGACGCATGAGTCCATGGTGCTATCAATGAAATCCACATGAGCCTGTGCATGACGAGAGCCAATGTGCACAAATATAGCAACCTGCAATATGGCATTGAAAAAAAATATGACTATTGAAATAATTCAATATAATGAGGCCATAAAAAAACCAATAGCTCAATCACATGTCACCTGTTTGGAGAAATAATACTCCGATTGGATCTCATGCTATGGTGCAACAGTATAATTCTCTGCAAAGTCCACCACTGAGACAACCACCCCTATAGGAAATGTGCTCAAACATGCATGGAACTGACAATCCTCCCATTTCACAGTGTGCGAGTGGTGTATGTAGCAATACAGCTTCCCTCGAAAATTGTCAATGAATACAACATGTGGTGTCTCCTTCCCCACAAGTTGCAACCTCCTCGACTGTGCACCACCATCTAATGTCAAGGTACTATACTCATACTGCTGCCAATGAACCATCTGCACATCACAAGTATCTAGTGCAACTCGTGGCACTCTAGCAAAGTCACCACACAAAGTACACCTACCTTCCACACAATCAAGGGAGTGGAATCAAGCATCACCATCTCGTGTACACAATATGGAATGAATGAAGTCACGAGGGCTAGTAGGAACCACTCCCCTATGACCATCAAGGGAACGAAATACATCATACATCAATCCAAAATCCACATGGTAGCGACAACAGCATGTGTCACACTCCTGAGAGCATCACACAAACCATGGCCTGCATCGCTCAAATGACCTCTGCCCAATCCTGAACTCTAGGTGCGCCTCTACAAACTGAGTGTACAACTCAGTCTAGGTACACTCCAAAAAACATGCACCATGCTCAATGTACACACTGCGTGACACCCTCTTCTGCCATGCCTTCTTGAACATCGGGGATGCTCTACAATGCTCCTCCCAAAACTGTTGTATGAAGGACCTAGTGGAATCATCCAACAATCAATCGCTACAAGGTGCACGACCACTCAAAGCCCAAAGAGCATCAGTCTCACTATCCTCTAGACTCTACCTCCTAATCATGCCTGCTCGCAATGTGCGTGGTGCAATCTGAAGAAGACGTGAAGCGGTACACACATGGCCTATCATATGAGGTCTACTAATGGTAGCCACAATAGCACGACATGCTGCCAAGGCATCACTAGAGTTCCTATGCTTAATAGAAGCATAGGAACGTCGAACACTGCTAAGGACCTCGCTACATACAACCCTATCTCTACGTGCACCAAGACCAGCAAGCCTCCTACACTCTACCAAGTCACGGTGATCAATTAGGGACGTGAGAAGAGTAGACTGTGAAGCTGGTGTGAGGTCACAAATAAAAGACTGCACAATCTTGCTAGTACGACGATGGATAGTGGACTTTGGCAAGTCACGTCGTGAAGCAACACTGCTGCTGCAAGGTGGGGCAAGGGGATCAATGGGAGATGGTAGGGTGGAGGGGGGAAGGGAGGCGCCAAGGGAAATGGGGGGAGGGGGAGGGGGAGGGGGGAGGGTGGAGGGGGAAGAGGTAGAAGTGGAGGCCAAAATGTAGGTGGCTAGGGGAAGGGCAGAGGCTGGAGGTAGGGGAGCAGATGAGGATGGGGGGACAATGGAGGTGGGGGTGGGGGTGGGGGTGGAGGTGGAGGTGGAGGTGGGATGTAGAGGTGGAGGTGGATCGGCGGTGGCAGTGCGAGGATGAATTGTATCAGTACTTTTTCTTGCCTTGAGACTTTGCTGACATTCTCTTGGCACTTGTGTACGAATTTATGCACTTTGGTGAGACCTTGTTTCCCCACCCACAGGTTGGGATATTCATCGTGACCCTTAGGTATTGTAGCTCGGCCATGTGTTAAAGCCGTTAGCATTGCCTCATTTGCCTCATACGAGTGGTTGTTGCTGATACCATTTAAGAGAGTATCACCAGAAGAAGATGATGTTGCTATAGAGGTTGTATCTTCATCCGACCCATCTTGGATGATGACCTTTATTTTTCCCTTCCCAATCTTTGTTGCACCCTTGGTGCTTACTCGTGTTGGTTCAGTTGCCTTTCTAGGCTGTGATGTGCTAGCTTTATCCCTTTTGGCTTGTTTGTGAAGCTCTTTATTAAGGGCTTTAGCTTGCAACCTCATGATTACATTCAAGGATACTGATGACACTTGGCCTCTCTTAATGCTTAACAAGTTAAGGCTTGTGGACTTAGATGGCCTTCTCATCAAGCAATCCTTAAAAAGATGGTCCACACCACACCCAGTGCATAATGGCGGTGGTGTATTAGACACTGGTGCACATGTGATTGGATCCTTATATGGACACTCATTGACAAGGTGTGGCCCTTGACACATATGGCATTGAATGGGTTGTGCCTTGGTGTGCCTTGGTTAAGTTGTTCATATATCCCATTTTTTGAGGAATCAGTGCCGTCTGGTAGACCGAGATTATCGGTCAAGTGACTTATAATGCTGGACCAATTTGCATTATCACCATTTTGGGGATAGTTGTGTCCACTATAGGTAGGTTTGGGGGTCTCCCCAATCACTATGTAGTTCTTGCACCAATACTTGATTCAAGGGAGTAATTCATGGTGGTGGTGGTGGTGGCTGAGGTCCCAGTGCTGGCAGGGGTAATGGAATATTTTGAGCCATAAATTGCCCTTGATTTGCTGATGTGGCTCCTTGTATTTCCCATTGTACCTGATTGGATGGATTGGGTGGTGCAAGCAATGGTAGATGTGGCCTTTGTTGATAAATGGGTTGAGGAATCATCCTAGGATAATGACATTGGGATGTGTCATGATTTCCCCAAAGAACACAATGGGCACAGTACAGCGTTGGCCTGGCTCTAAGATGAGGGCATTCCTTGGTGGGATGATTTCTAGTGCATACCCCACACCATATGTTATCTCTTTGTGGAAATAGATGGGGGTTGCTAGGAGCATCTTTTGGTGCTTCTATCTTCCATTGTTGGCTCAACTTGTTTAATAGATCTGTGGCCAACTCTTCCATGTTGAGCACCTTGGGCATAACTCTTGCATCTATAGTTGTTTCTGAGGTTGAATCCTATGCTATTTGGTACATATCAGAGGAAGCTAGGGATTTGTCCTTTTGGGCCGTCTCCCTCATGTTATCCCCTAAGCGTATCGCCGTCTTGTTGCATCGCTCAAATGATGTGAGATTCATAGCAAACAAATGATCAACTTAGCATCTCGTAGCCCTATAAGGAAGTGTGGTAGAAGCTACACATCACTCATCCTCTCGTGGGGTTCACATCGTGAGTTTAGATGTTTAATCTTACTGATGTAGTCTCTTAAGGATTCAGTGTCCTACTTCACCTCATAAAGCTGGTTAAGCAGGCTCCACTTGGGACCACTGGGAGCAAACCCCACAATGAAGGATTAATGCAAAGTGACCCAATTTATTTTCTCCTCAAGGTTTAAGGCTCTAAACCATTGTCTAGCCTTGCCATCAAGACTCAAGTTAAAAGCATTGAGCTTGTCTAGATCCCCAATATCACCAAAGGTGTCACAGATTTGTTCAAATCTCTCAACATGGGAGATTGGGTCTCCTTCTTCTGGAAACTTGGTGATTAGCTTAGATATTGTGATGGGCTTGCTCCTTGAGGGGTTGGTATCCCTTCTTGGAAACATTAGTGGAGGAGCAGCAGCCCCCCTTCCTAGTGCTTGCACTAGGATTCTCATCGCTTCGTCCATAAGGACCATTTGTGATATAGTGGGAGGTTGTGGAATGGTGGGTGATGTCTCATACATTGGTGGTCCTGATGAAGGGTTCCATAGATTTGATTTCACAAGGTTGGGATGGGAGGATCTAGGCCCACTAGGCATTTGCATTGTGACTTGGGTCAGAGGTTGGGCCTAACAGGTTGGACTGGAGGTCCTCTATGGAGTGGTATGTCCCCTGTAGGCATAGGCCTATAAGGGGCACTTGTTGGGTCGAGAATATCTCCCATGTTTTGTTACCAAGGAGGCATCATAGGGGCTTCTGAGGTGGAGGGTCTTAATTGTGAGCATTCAAGGTTACTCCTCTTCCCCCTTTGCCCTAGATTTTAGGACCCTTGTGAGAATATGGATCCAAATCCATCCCGATAGGATTGTTTATCATCAAAGAATTGGTATGACAGGGTTTGATTTCCATTAAGTATCATGGGACTTAGCTCCTTGAGTATTGCTTCTGACATCAGTGGTTGGGCCGACATTGGAGCCTCTGATATTGCCCTAGTTTGTCCAGAAAATGGGTTTAGGCACTCTACTAGGTCTATCAATCCAAACCTTCCCATGATATTAGAAAAGGATTCCCTTAATGTAGTTGCTACTGTAGATGGGGTAGGACAATGGAAATCAATGGGGATGGAGTCCAGAGCTACTGAGGCTTTAACATTGGAGGGCTCACCCATGCCTTCGTCCTAACTCATGGATGCCTCCGAGCTGGATAATTCAGCTAGTGGTGATATTGCAATGAGTGAGAGCTGACTTTTGAGCTTACTGACCCTAAGGATGCCAAGGTAGATATGGAGGTCAGCAAGATGGTATTTGAGACAGTGTCTTTAGGCTCAAGGTGATCTTGTAGGACTCTTCTTGATCTCAAGATCATGTGTTCATTGGCGTGGTTGAGGCCTCAATTCTAAGTTGAGTTTGCCTCGATGCAAGGTCAAGGGACCGGATAGCAAGTTGGCAAGATAGAGTTAAAGCAACGACTGGCAAGATAGAGCTATGGCAACAAGTCAACTCCTATTTGACCGATGGGATAGACTATGGCAACAACCTGTGGGGATTGCAAGTCGGTGGGATAGAGTTAAGGCAATGGCCGATGGATAGCAAGTCGGCGAGATAGAGCTATGGTGATGACCCATGGGGATAGGGCTAAAGCAACGACTGGCGAGATAGCCTTATGGCACCAAGTCAATGCAAGTTTGACCGACGAGATAGTTGGCTGATAGTAATTAATTAGGGCGACAGGTTAGGTACTGACAAGTGTCAAGTCGATGGGATAGAGTTAAGCAGTGGTCGAATAGTGCTAAGGCGATAGGTCAATGCAAGTTTGACTGATGGGATAGAGCTATGGCGATGGGTCAATGCAAGTTTGACCAGTGGGATGTGGCTATGGCAACAATCGGTGAGATAGCGCTATCATGTCGACCCGTGGGGATAGGAACATGTAGTTTTGCCAATTGGTTTTTGATGATTCTTGATTATTTGGAAGTTTTTGTTCATGTTTTTTTGTGATGGGGTGATGCTAAACTACCTAATCTACCTACTCAATGAAAAAAACTTGAAAGAAAAACATTTGAATGCCAAAATGCAAGATTTTCTTGAGGGGTGAGTTCTACCACACAAAATCACTTCAAAATTCAACAAGATTCATCAATTTTTGTTGTTTTTTGTGTGTTTGGACATCATACACTCCTTAGCAATCTTACAGACTAAGTTCCTATCAACTCAAAACACTAAAAAGCATCAAAAACAAGCTTCAAATGATAAAAAAGACTCTCCAATAAAAAATTATAGCTTTCCTAACTTTTTTGTCCAAAGCTCTCACTTCATCACTCTTTCTTCTCCTATAACTCCACCAACAAAGCTCCAAGTTAAGCTTGAAGCCTTGTGCAATGGGTATATAATGAAGGAAGACAAGTGCAATGCAAAAGCATACCTTCATTCACCGATAGTGGCACCAAAAATGTGTGGGTCTCAACTCACGTGTCGTGGGGATGTTGAAGAGATGCCGATGGAGCCTCCACTCCAAGCTACTCCTTGTGAGAGCAATGCAAGGCACGAGCCATCCGCAAGTGTTACTCAAGCGGCCTCCAAATTTTTGCAATTGGTTTCCACAAGAGAAAGAGGGAAGGGGGATAGGGGAGAAGAGAGGGGAGAAGGAAGGGAGAAGGAGAAGGGAAGAGGAGAGTGAAGGGGGATGGAATGGCAAACACAAGGGCACTACAATGTAAACAAGGGAACACCCAAAACACTCTTGGAAGAGAAGAGAGAGCTTGTATTCAAACTTGTGCAAAGAACAATGAAGACCAAAGTCAACCATTTGGCCTTTTATACAAGTCACCTTTTGAAGGGAGGGCCAACCCTAATCTCTTTATACCACTCTGTCTTCTCATTCTTTTACCATCCTCTTGGGCCCATCTAGCTCAAGACACAATCCTAGCTCTATGGACTTGCCACTGTCCATCAAATCACATCACTTAACTAGCGGTGGCATATTGTTACCCAATCTGTTAACATAGACATGCAGATGTGTGAAATAAAGCATAACCACTTGCAATCCTTTGGAGGAGTAGACGTAATTCTATGTGGGGATTTGTCTAGGCGAGCCCCACAAAAGATTCATGGATCTTCTTAAAGCATACAACGTCATCCATAATGGTCTCGTCATTCTAGGAAAACTACATTAAATATTATGAGCTGAAAGAATCAATGCATCAAAACAACATGGAATTCATTGCTCTACTAAACAACATAAGAGTAGGGAGCCAAACTGAAGATGATGATCTACATCTACTAAATAATCTATACATGTGCCAGCAAGAAAACAAAAGCATAGTTTCACACCTATTCTACACTAATGCATCAAAAAATATACATAACAAATTGGTATTCAAAGCCATAAGTGCAGAACCACACATCTTAAAAGAAAAAGATGTACTACACAAAACTTGCTATAGAACAATCAGTATACCCAAAGATTAAAAAAACATTGTAGGCCTGCATGAGAAACTTTGATTGAAACTGGGAATGCTTGTAGAAATTTGCTTAGGCAACTTCAATAAATCAGATGGTATTGTCAAAAGAGGGGATGGAATATTCAAAGGATCTAACATTCAAGGCTAGCCACATATAGTGTGGATAGAATTCAACGACAAGATAACTCGAGCACATGGAAGAATGCAGAATCGCACAACTGGAACAAATGAGCATTGGACGCTGATCTTGCAAACTACCAATGAATTACAAAAAGGGAAAACCCACTGCAACACTGTATGCAGGAAACAATTCCCCATACAAGTAGCGAGAACCATACACCGAGCTCAAGGAATCTCTATGGACTCCCTCACATTTGACCCATCAAAAATAAAAAACCATGGGTTGGTTTACATTTATTTGTCATGAATATGCGACCCTTCAAAATTATACTTCCTATCACTAATACAACAAAACACATCAAAGTTGATACAATCATGCTACAAGAAATAGAAAGACTGAGGAGTGTAGCAACATGGAAAACAAACCAAACACAAGATCTCGAAACATTGAACATACAAACTCTAAACACAAGGTCTTTTAAAGGACATTCCAAAGATCTAAATTCATGTCCTTGCATACAAAAAGCAATAATACTTTGCATACAAAAAGCAACAATACTCTGCCTTCAAGAAGCACACCTGCAACCAAATGAGAAGATAGATATCCCAACATTTCAATGCATTTCAACTACAAATGGTGTAGGCATTGCGACATACTACAAAAAAGGTATCAACATAAAAACAAAGGAAAATTATTACAACAATGGTGTTCAATATCTACTCACAATATTTGGATCAGCATTATGGGGTTCGTTAACAATTATAAACACATACAAAAACCCAAAGGCAACCATAAACTCATTAACACAACTTCTAGATAAAATAATGCAAAAACTAAAAAATATGACAATATACATCGTAGGGGACTTCAACACTCAAAACAACTAAAAATTATCCTCCAATGATCAACTACAATAGTGCATGTCCTCAAAAAAACTTCAACAAATAATAAACGAACCCACCACAATTCATGTCTCAACAATTGATCACATATGGACAAACAATGTCCCCAACATAATTACCTGCGGCATAAACTATGCCTACTGGTTTGACCACTCTATTTTATATGTTACAAACAAAAATACATAAAGCACTTACCAACAAATTCCAATCAAATTTGGGGCAAGCCGAATGAATTCATCTTGTTTCCCTATTTCCCCCTACTTAAAACCATTTACTATTTTCCTGAATTCAATGAAGAAAGGCTTCAAAGACTCAAATGCACTAGGAAATAGGTTAGCCTGTGGTAATCTGCTCCCACGTTTGTACATTTAGTCTACTCCTCTTGCATTGTCATATAGGTTTTATGACTACAATAACAAGTGAATTACATTCATAAGGCCTGCCTTGAAGAGAACTATTTTTGAATTTGTTTAATCTATGGTTGTGTAAATTAGTGAGTGATCTAACTAATAAATGAAGTTTGTTCCAAATATATAATCATTATTGTAATTGTTTGTCCATATGTGGTCTTTAGTTGTTCCATTAATAGTAGTTGGTTGATTTATCAATTGAGTGAAGTTTCTTTGTTTCATGAAATGGAAGAGTTGTTTATTGTTGTTGTTTAAATTATTGATGTTGATGTTGAAATCTCCTAAGATTTTTGTTATTGTGGCATCATTTATTTTTTGTAGTATTGTTTGTAGTGACTTAAGTAGTGTTTCTTTTTTTGATAATGGGGAATTGTATACATTTATGTTTTTTTTAATGCTCTTGTTTTGAATTTTTTAAGGTAGCATTCTGATCCTTTTTCATTATTATAATGATCTTTAATGAGTTCGAGAGTGTCTTTGTAACATGTTGCAATTCCTACTCCGCTAGACTTTTGCAAGCATGTTAAACTAGACAAGTTTATTGTTGTTGTTTTGTTATGTAATTCTTGGAGACAGAGGATTGTAGCACTCAGTAGGTTTTTATCATGAAGAATGTTTATTTGGTGGGAGTTTAATCCTCGTGTATTTAGTGATTGCAATGCCATGATGTGTTGGTCTTCATTTGAGAAGTTCCTTTGGAGGGTATGCCATTGTTTGTTTGTTTTGAGTCTTCCCATTTCTTGTAAGATGTTGTTGTCGACTTTGATGTGCTTGGCTTCCAACAGCTTAATGATGTAAAGGTTTTTGGGGTTTCGTATACATGAGAGTGCTGTGTATATTAATCTATGTGACTATGTTTGATGGGTCAAATGCTAGTTGATCCATTGATAATCCTTGTGAATGGTGGATTGTCCTAGCTGCTGCAGGTTGGATTGGAAATTGTATATGCATATTTGAATTTAGGTGGTTTTTGCCAATCTAGAATACTCTTGTGATTTGAAGTATTGGTGTCCATTTGTTCGTTGTAAAGAGCAGAGTTGTTGATTTTGGTTTGTTTTCTTATGGATGGATAGTTGAATAAGCTCCAAACAACTTGTTGTGCATGTGTTATATTTGAAGTTTGGAAAATACCATCTGCACCGTTTACCAAGCCATCTGGGATGTCGATATTTCCAAAACATATTTCCACTATCATACCTAGCTTTAGTTATAGTTTTTGGTGTAGTCCTGCTATGTTTGTTGGGTTTGAAGGTATTATTATTGTTTTGCTACATGTCTTGTGATGTTTGTCTATTGCTTTAAGAGTATGAGGATTTTCCTTGAGCAAGTGGAATACATCTTCATTATGAGCGTCTTTGGAGGCATTATTGTAGAATAGGTGAGGCACACTTTCTTTTTCCATTGGTTGTCTATGGTATTTTTCATTAATGTATGATATGTTGTTTGTTGTATGTTCTCTTGTTCTTATTGTATTAAGTATTTCAATGTATTCAAAATTAGTTTGGCACATTTATTCTGTCAATTCATATTGAAAACGTTGTCATTCCAAAAAGAAGTTTGCATAGTTGCTTGTGTTAATTGGTTGATAAATATCCAAGAATCTTTAGTGGGACTTTTTTTTTTTTTCGAAAAAACAGTGCTAATTATATTACTTCGAGAACAAGATACAAAAAGGTCAGCTTGTAGCTGACGGGCTACGTTCACAAATCGGACACAGCCCTAAAAGGTGACACAATGAATCACTCTCTCACATCGGGATAAGGCGAGTGTGAATAAACAGCCATCGGGGTGGTGAGTAGCACCACCGAAGGCCCTGCTAGGTCTGCTCGAAGAAGAGGCCCTGAGTGTTCCAAGCCCGAAGGAAGTGTCTCCGCTTCTCTTGACCGGACCGGGAATCTCCCTGAATCTGGTCCCACTAGCCTCTGAGGGTATGAATAATCTCGCACCAAATATCAGTCATAACCTGGGCAGTCGATAAGGAGGTGCCACCGAGGATCTGCGCGCACCGCGAGGTCCAAATGTGCCACCCTGCTATGCTGCTGATAATCTCCTAGACTGGCTGCCTCTCCTGAACTCCTGTATCCGCCTCTGCTAGGTGCTGCGGGATACCGTCGAGCAGCCCCCATGTACCCTGCGTGATAAGGAAAGTGGGGTCCTGCTGGCATGCCTCAAATAAGTGATGTAGACCAGGTGCGGTGCTGCACCAACAGAACGCGCCCCACGTGATCAAGCCTAGCTCTGGTGCTGCGCGAGTGAGAATCCCAAAAGTCCACCTCCACACTTCTTGGGCGCGAGTGCAGCTCCACAGGCAGTGCTTTGGTGACTCCTCAACCACATGGCAGATCTGACAGCGTCCGTCCTGGCCTATCTGTCTCAACCAGCTCCCCATCGGAAGACCTTTGTGGGCGAGAAACCACAGGAAGTAGGAGATCTTCCGCAGCCGCCAGCTCTCCCACAAGGCCTTCCAGAAGGCCTGCAAAAAGAATCTGGAAATACCCTGTGCATACCAGCTGGGCCGCTGGGTGGGGGGGCGACTGTGCATCCTCCCAAGAACTCGCCTGCCCAAAGTCGTGCTGTAGGCGAAGAAGGATGTCGGCCCCTGTCCTGTCATGACCTCTGGCCAGCTCCACTCTCTTGGGTCCCACTCAAGCTCTGACAAGGCCCGCCCCTCCCAGAGCCAGAGTCGCCAAAGCTGCAGCTGATCTTGCTCAATGCTAGGGTCAGTACGCCAGACCTTCCCCAAAAGGCCTACGATCCGAACCCTCTACCATGGGAGTAGGGGGTCGATGAGTGTATCCTCTCTCCTGAGTCGTCCATCCCCCATAACCGCGAAGAAAGAAATAGAGGAGTCGACCATACGTCCTGCGACCACCAGTGGGATGCCACGGGGGGTGAACTGTCCCAGCCAACGGTCGTCACCAGGCATGAGGATCTGAGGCTCCGGTGGAACCAACCAATCAGCTGGGATCGCGCCTCGATCTCCGTGCGTCTCGCCTGGGCTCCATGAACACCTCCAGCGGCGTCTGCGAGATCAGCCGTCTCCAAATATCTATACGTGTCCCTCCAAACTCGAAGGGACCGGGGGCTGGCCCCCTCATCCAACCATCCCACCTGATGTGTGATCTCTCCCCCAACTGAAGGCCCTCGGTATCTCTGACCTGATCGTTCTAGATAAGCGGCTGGCGATCAATCTCCTCCTGATAGCGGGGAGGGGACTGAATGAGACTGAGGCAGAGCCGCCTCCAAACCATGAGGAGGCTACGAACGAGTGGGAAACGGGGCTGAGTAAGTGGGGCGGAAGTGAAGATCCACCTGAGGGACGGGAGCCACTCTCCACCTCGTCGCGGGACACAAGAACCAACCCCCTGCTGAAGTAGCATCTTCCACGTCTGCCCCCCCGCGGTCAAACCGCGGATGACTAACTTGCCTAGCAAGGCCTGACTCTGCAGCTCTGGGTCGATGACTCCCACGCCTCCCTCAGCCTGCGGAAGAATAACTGTCTGCCAAGCAACCCTGGCTCTGGTATCTCTGAGGCCATCCTCCCCGGACCAAAGGAAGTTCCGAACCAGCCTCCTAAGCTGTGCCACACTGGATCTCGAGAAACACCAACAGGACGCCACATACCAAGCCGTGGCAAGGAGGACTTGGTTGACTACCAAGGCACGACCTGCAAGGGAAAGCTTAGCAGTGCTCTAGAAAGCCAGCTTCCGTCGGATGGAATCTAGCACCGGGAGAAACTGCTGAGCTGGCGTGATGTCCAGGCCGACCTGAAAACCCAAGTATCTGGCTGTCTGTCCCCGCGGGATCCACCTAAAACCCAAAAACCTCCCCCACTAGAACACGTCCTGGGGTCTGTGAGGAAACCAACTGATTTGTTCCAGTTGATTTTCGCACCAGCAGCCGAACAGAAGACCTCCAGGGCCAACCTCACCCTCTCCAACATCAACTCATTCCAAGAGCTCCGTGTCCTCCCGGAGGGGGAGGCGAACACCCCTGATCCCTGTAGACCTCGCTCGGAGATAGTAAGTCATAGCCTCGGCGAAGAAGAGAAACAGGTAAGGGGCAAGGGGGCATCCCTGACGCACTGATCTCTCCAAGCTAAAACGCTCTCCCATCCTGCCTCCAATGATGACTCTGCTAGAGGCTGTCTTGTACAAAGCTGAAATGCCCTGAATCCAACCTGCTGGGAAACCTAGCCGCTCCAGAGTCCCCTCCAGAAAGGACCAGTCCACCCGATCGTAGGCCTTCTCAAAGTCGAGAAGTAGGATGGCAAGGTGTGATCCGCTGTGCTAAGCCCACTCTGCCGCCTCTGAAAAGGTGAAGACATTGTCGAGACTGCGATCCTGAACAAAGCCTGTCTGAGTGTCGTGAATGATGTCTGGAAGTAGAGGCCGAACTCTGGCACTGATCATCTTGGCTAGGATTTTGTAGGCAGTGGTAAGGAGAGTGATCGGGCGCCACTGACGGATCTCCTGTCTATCTCCTCCCTTCGGGATGAGGCAAATCAATCCCGAGGAGAGGCTCTCTGGCATATAACTGCTGCTGAAAATCCTCTGAAAAGCTGCTAAGAGGGGTTGATGGATCTGGTCCCAGAAGGAAGTGAAGAATGCCCGGGAGAGCCCATCCTCACCTGGGCATTTCTGTCCATCGATGGCCATCAACGCCTCCAGCATCTCATCCGTGGTAAACGGTGCCAACAGCGTCGCCTGCATGCTAGGCTGGACCAAGGAAGGAGTGTGTCTCCACACCTCCTCGCGGGCACGACGAGTGCGAGGAGAGCAAGTGGCTCCTGCTGAAAAAGGGTCCTGTAGAAGTCGGTGGCCAATCCCAAGACCTCTCCCGGATCCGTGACAATGTGTCCCGACGCTGTTCTGAGACTCCGAAGCTGATCACCTGCAGCTCTCTGGCCATGTGTCCTGAAGAACTCCCTGCACATCCGGTCACCCTTCCGAGCCCAGAAGGAGAGAGAGGCGTGATAGGAAAACTCTGAGCGGCGCTGGAGTGTCTCCTCAAGAAGGGCTTTGGCTCGAAGGGCCTGGATCCGAAGCTCCTCCGAGCCCGAGGATGCCTGCTGGAGCCGCTGAATGGAGGCGAGGTCTCTCCGAAGGGCTCTCTCTCTACCCCACCACTCCTGTCGAACCTGTAGGGCTGCGAGCTGTTGGCAGATCTGGCTGGACTCCTGCAATGCCTGCGCCACCGACTCAACCAAGTCCTCGCACTCGCCCCAGACTCTATCCCAAAGATCGCAAATACTGCTGCGCACGTCCTCCCTCGAGAAAATGGAATCGGGAATTCGACATGAGCGGGGGGGAAGGGTCTGAGCAGCCGAATCTAATGATAAGAGCACCGGCGCATGGTCGGAGTGTCGTCCCTGGAACTATACCGGCCTGACCGCCTCTGCTGATGGCCCAATCACTAACATAGAATCTATCCAGCCTCTCCAGGAGTCTGCCTCCTTCCCTGCGGAAACCCCACGAGAAGTCCAAGCTCCCATGCCAACGTCGGAAGGACGGGTCTCGCCAATAGTCCCTTCCTCCTGTCGCAAAGATAAAAGAGTCCCAAGCGGACTGCTCTGCCTGAGCCATACCTGTAAACTCCGGTCCTCTGCCCTGCTAGTCTTCCAAGGTCTCCAAATTGTTGAAGTCACCTCCAACAATCCAGGAATCCATGTCTGGGAGAATCCCTGTAAGTGTCCTCCAGAAGGTGGCTCTACAACGGAGATCTGTGGGGGCATAAATGTTGAGGATTCCAACTCTGGAGCCCTCTAATTCCAGGCCTGCCCAAAGGGCACGACCTGGAATCAACGTACCATGATCGAAAACTCCCTGGGCTAGCTGCTCTCCCACGGAAGTACAGACACCACCACTCCTCCCCAGTGCGCCGATCGAGGGCTCCCAATAAGTGTGAGAGCGACCAGTGAGGATCTTCCCACATCTACGGGAGTGAGCCGCCGAAAGCTTGTGTTCCTGAAGTAGAAGTACATCCACACGTCCTATCACTGCTGGCTGAAGTTCCTGTCTCAAAATGAGCTTCCTGGGACCACGGGTGCCAGAAGAGTGAAACCCGTTCACATTCCAGGATACGAGGTGTAGGCTCATGGTGAGGACTGGGAGGCACTGAGGTCGAAGAAGAAGCTGACATTTCGGAGGAGAGGCGCTGGCGCTTATGGGAAGGTTTGGAGGGGGAGGCGGGGTCGTCCTGCCCGTCCTTCAACACCTTCAGCAAAGGCGATAGGCCTTTGGTACCATGAACGAAGGCTTTCTCGAGCCAGCTCGAGATCTCTGAGGTGGACATCCCGTAGAAGGCACGGAGTTTCTGAGGCGTCCAGGCTCTGACATCGTGGGGGAGGGGCCAAGACGAGGGAGGCCTGAGGATCACAATCAGTCTGAATCGTTTGGCGGCGCAACGCCACCACAGGCGCACGTCACCCTCAGACCACTGAGTCTCGAGAAGCTGCCCACCGGACGGGCCTATCCAGGAACAAATCTAAGCATGCGTCTGCTCCCTGAGAGCCTCCCAAACCGAGTCGTCTGTCCAGGTCTCGGTGCCGTCACTGAGGAACGTGAAAGCAAAGCTAGGGCCATCCCTAGGGGCCAAGGCGGCTATCTTCCCATCCGCCCCTTTGCGGAGCAGGAAAATACTGATGTCGAGGCAAGCAGGGAAGGTCCCGAGGTCGGCCACATCCAAGTAGTCCCAGGGGCCAGATCTGTAAAAGTCGCGGGGGAGCTCTCTCTCCTGAGGCTGAGGCCCATCAGAGTCTGCCACTGAGGGGCTAGCGGACGGAGAAGCCTGCACCGGTGGTGGTGGAGACTCCGGGTGTCCTATCAGCGGAGGGGGAGGGGGAGGGGGAGGAGGCTGGGGAATAGGCAGCTCAGACTCCTCAGGGGCGGCTGGCGGAGGAGAAGGAGGAGGGGGAGCGGGAACTGCCCTCGGCTGGGGAACCGACGGAGCAGCTAGCTCGGCGAGAGAACTGAAAGAGGCGGGGGGGGGAGGGATGGGGCTGCAACTGGAACTGGGGCTGAAAAGGAGAGGAAGAAGACTGAGGAGAACGCGGGGGCTGAAGCTGCGGGTCGGGAGGCAAGGGGTGCCGTTGGGGGACGGGCTGGGGCTGGAGGGGGGGAGGCTGGGGAGAGGGAGAGAGGGGGACCTGAGGCTGTGGAGGGCGGGCTACCGTCGAGGAAGATGCTCTCCCAAGTCCCTGGGGCGACTGCCTATCGGGTCTTTGGGGTGTAGCTACAGGCGGGGTAACCTCTGCCTCCTCGCCTTTATCAGAAATCTTCTTGTTCTTTCCCTTTTTTCTTCTAACCTCAGTCCAGCCGCCAGCTAGCTCTGGTCCGGGCTCCGGCTGCCTCTGCTCCTCCTGGCGTGGCTGTCCGGAGGGGGGAGGAGGGGGCGGAGCGGGGGGAGGCGGGGAGGGCCGAGAAGAGCTGGCGAAATGTGGGCAGGCAGCCTCCAGGTGTCCAAAGCCGTGACACCTCAGACACTGTCCTGGCTGTCCGGTGACTACCATGCTCTGGGTGATGCTGCCGGCACCTGTCACGATCTCGATCACTGCCGGGAGAGTCGCAGGATCCGCCACAGCCACACGGACTCAGGGGGCTCCTGCCGTAGTCACGGCATCGGCGAAGGTATCGTGCATAACCCAGCCGAAGTGGGAACCAAGGTCCCTAACAATCGGCCGCAGCTCAGCAGCAAGAC
The DNA here is from genome assembly GCF_047967505.1 of Dipteris shenzhenensis. NCBI lineage: Eukaryota > Viridiplantae > Streptophyta > Polypodiopsida > Gleicheniales > Dipteridaceae > Dipteris > Dipteris shenzhenensis. The sequence continues at coordinate 9,098,712 of NC_141605.1, forward strand.
CAGGAAAAACCAGCGTCACTGGATGGCGAGGTATACGAAATCGGGTATCAAAATCTGCTATGCTGAATCCACGGTACCACGGGACTATCATGATAATCTTCCCATCCACTGACGTGGGGGAGCCAGCAATCAGGTTGCTCTCGCAGCTTTCGCACTGGAGAGTTTGAGCCAGAAGATGCCCCTTCCCATAAGGGCCACCTCCACAATATGGCCGTTCTCTAACATGAGAGTGGACTGGAGCCAGTCCCTGATGGCTGATCTGGAGGGGGAATGTCCAATGACTCTACCGTAGACTGATGTAAGAGCAAAGTCATTGGCCACCTCCTGAACCCGAGATGACTGCTGCTCAGTCAGGATGACGCGGTAGGCATCTGGAGAGGGAGGGACCGTCTGGGCCTCTGGTTCCGGGCAAGGAGCCGCCATACCGCCAAGACAAACTGCGAGGCTTCCGATCGATGAGGAAGAGGCTGTCACCCAAAAACGGGGGGGTAGAAGCGGGAGGGTGGAGCCTGGGTGTGGCGGGAACGGAGGTGGCGCACGAGGTGGCGGACGGGGGGTGGGGAGGAATGGAGAGGCGGAAGGGGCGGGGTGAGGCGAGTGAACGGGGGTAAGGGGGGGGCTGGGGTGAGCGGGCGAGAAAAAAAAAAAAAAAAAAACGACGGCGGGGGTGAGCGGAGTGGAGTGGAGCGAGGGGGTGGCGGGCTGGGGTGAGGCGGTAGCGGGGCGGGGGTAGCAGGACGGCGGCGGCGGGGTGAGCGGAGTGGAGTGGAGCGAGGGGTTGACAGGCTGGGGTGAGGCGGTAGCGGGGCGGGGGTAGCGGGACGGGGTGAGGCGGTAGGGTGGTAGGGTGGTAGCGGGACGGGGGGTAGCGGTAGGGCGTAGCGGGGCGAGGGGGAGCGGCTAGGGCGAGGGGGTTGCGGGGCGGGGGTGAGCGGAGGGGGTAGCGGAGCGGGGAAGCGGGGCGGGGTAGCGGGGGTAGCGGGGCGGGATAGCGGGGGTGAGCGAAGGGGGTAGCGGGGCGGGATAGCGGGGCAGGGGTGAGCGGAGGGGGTAGCGGGGGGCGGAGGTGAGCGGAAGGGGTAGCGGCGGAGGGGGAGGTAGAGGTACGGGGGGAGGGAGGGGAGCTCGCAGGAGCAGCGGGGGTCTGAATCTAATCTTTAGTGGGACTAGCTTGACATAAGTCTCCACAAAGAAGAATATCAACTCCTCCAAATGGTTCGTTGTGGTTGTGTGTTTGATTTTGCAAAGGCGCATATATCAGCTGCAACTAATGTGGAATGGCCTATCAAAGATACTTCATCAAAGACAACAAGTTGAAGGTCTTTGTAGAGTTGTGATAGTTCTTGCAATTTCTCACTGGAAAGACTTGTGTAGTGTGATGCCATTAGGGGCAAGTGTAGTGCTAAGTGTATACTGGTTCCCCCAATGTTGAAAGCAGCTTTTCTATTATATGCTAGGAGAAGAACCTTTGGAGATTCTATGTTGTGTGCTTGTTTGTGCGAGTAGTTCCGCAGAAGTGCTTGTACTATCGCCAGAAGTGTAAATGTTTTTTTTGTTCCAGCATTTCCTATCAAAAAAAGGTGAAATGCTTGGAGGGGAAAATCCTTTTTTTAAGCATTATGTCTTCTACAATCAAACATTGGTTGTTGTTTAAGGCTCTAAAGTTATCTAGTAATCATTGTTTGTTGCCATTGTATATTTCTTAAAAGTGTAATTAGGGAGTTGCCTTGTTTTTTCTTGATTGGGCATGTCTATTACAATGTCATAGATAGAGATCAATGTTATTGTTCATGTCAATATTTGATGTGCTTGTGTTTGTGTGATTACTTGTATAATTTTCCATTATTTTTGGAATTAGCTTGTTGAATATTTCTTTGTTGGGGTCAATAATGTCTTTGTATTTATCATCATTCATGCCATGTTAAAGTGTAGTTATCAAGGCTTGGTTCTACTTTGTGAAATGGAAGAAACAAAAGACATTGCTCTCTATAGTAGTTCTCTGGATCCTTTATTTCATTGTAGTTGTTGAAGCATATGATCTTTGCTTTCTTTCTTTCTTTTATTGTTTTGTGATTGTTTGTGTAATTGCTAACAAAAGTTGCCAAGCAAATATCTTGAAGAGCAATATTTCATTTCAAGTATTTGGTAATGATGTCATCAAAGAAAATTTATGTGCTTTCACGGTTTAATTTTTGCAAATGTTCACCTTGCTTTAGTAGCAATGTGCATTTCTCTAGAGGGTTTGTGTTAGTATATTGCAGTTGCCTCGTTGAAGTAAATAGTGGCAAAGAAAGAGCTAAATATACTACTTGTTTAGAACTTATGTGCTGCGTATTTAAGATTGTGTTTCCTACTTTCCTAATTCATTCATTAGGTGGAGTGTTAGAATTTATGGTTTGGGAAAGAGCTTCTTTGACTGCTAAAGTTGTCTCCTTATCAATTTTTATCATGTAAGAAGTACAGTATACTGTAGCCCCATGAGGATTTAGTATAAATTGTATGTTTGTGTTTGCTCCCTATAACTTGGACACATGAGGATTGAAGTTGTTAGTATAAATTTCTTTGGGTTGTCTTTTCAAGAAGAGCATTGGTTGTGAAATAGTTCCTCAAAGAGCTCATATATATTGATCTTCTGTTAGTTTAATAGTATTTAAGAATTCATTATAGTGCAATAGTTGTGTGGTTTCTATTGACAATGTTTCGTTAATCATGTTGATGTGCTTCTTTATAATGGTCAAAGGCTCTAATATTTTTGTACATGACATGGGTGGGCATGGGTAACCAAATCTACATTTTTTTAACATTTGTAGCAAGTTTTCCGAAGCTTATGTGTTTGTATATGCCTATGATCTTCATGGAGTTGTAGGATGTTTATTGAAACATATTTGTCTACAAACTCCTCAATTTTGCAAGTTGGAGACATTCTAAAAACAGGTGCATTTGCTATCCAAAGAAGGCCATGATCGTGTTGGCTTCCTCTATTTTGGAATTCAGTCACGAAGAAGAAATCTGTTATTTTGTTAAGTATCTCTTCATCTTTCTTAATAACATTTTTAAGAGCTTGAAATTTGTGAACATAATATTGCACTGTAGTGATTGGGTCAGCTCGTAGGAGATGTCTTGTTTCAATTTGTGGGTTGGAATGTTTCTCTTCTGGAGTTCTTGGGTTGAGTTTGTGTATTGCCTCCACCAAAGGTTGCCATAGTTTTTCAGCTACTAATAGAGTTATGAAAAATGTAGGTGGTCCTAGCTATCTCAACATTGCAAAAAGGTTTTTCTTGAGAAAGTGCTTATATTTCGCTAAAGTTCTTAGTTGAGCAAAGTCTTGGTATCCTATGTTAGAATGAAGTAATTTTTCAATGTTTGTGTCTAGTAGTACATCTTTGGCTTGGAGGGCAATTCCTTTTGTTTGTCCTTTTCTCATACAAACCCAAGATGAGGAGAGAACTTGCTTAACCAATATTTTCATCATATTGAAAAACAAATTCTCTATTGAGAGTGCAAAACGTCGATCTACATTGGTTAGCTCCCACTTTGCAATTTCTTGGCACGAGATGTGTTTGGAAATGTTGTATTGTTGAGGTTTTCCAAAGAAAAGCTTAGGAAATGATAGTTCTTCACAAAATTTATCTTTAAACATACTCAATGGTGAAAAGCCTTCAGAGGGTGCAATTGAAATAGTTTGTCCTTCGAAGTCAACCACTTGTTGACTTGTGTATATTCCATGCACGAGGGTATCTGTTAGAGGTTCTTCTTCTAATGGTTGTTGGAATTATTGATCATTGTTTTGTTCTAAAATTGTTTTCCAATACAAGTTCAACGTGTTTCTCCCAAAGAGAATTGATATGAATGTTGTTTTATTGGTACAAGGGAGGTGACAACAATTCTTTCAATGCAAGCATTATACAAGTAGGTTGTACTATACCACTTGCATAATTATGTTCGAAAGATAGCTTGCATTTTATCACCACAGCAATAGTATCTTGTTCGTTTAAGAACCTTTGCAACACTTGTTGTGCTCTGTTGACATCAGCAAAAATGTTAACAACACTTCCATGAGGTCCATATTGACCTTCGTATGATAACTCTCGTATTTGAGTAAAAGGTATTCTTATTGACACTAATCATTAAGATTATTTGTAAAAGTTGTTTTTGAGATCATGTGCATGTTCTTTAAAGATAATAAAGGAAGTCTTCCATTTTTTAGGTCTTTATAGCAAAGTGTACATAAGAGTTTCTCCATTGAATTTGTCATTGCTATGTCTATTCCATTGGTTTGGAGAAATATTGCCATTTCTATTTTCATTTTTCTCATTTTACTATGAAATTTTAAAGAACCACAACATTTGCATGGGAAGCTTGGAGTGTCTAATAATTTCTTAAAGTATTCTTGTTCAAATGAAACTTGATTTCTTTTTCTCTTTTGTCCTTTTCTTTTTTTTGGGTGGTTTTCATATATTGTTATGCTATTGAGATTATATTTGATGTGTTAGGCTGTAAGAGAATTGCGCATAATTTGTAGACTTTGTTTATTATTGCTTGCATTGAGTGTTTTATGTCTAGAGAATTTTGTTTGAATAGAGTGGAAATCTCTCTAGCTAAATTTGTAGGATTTTGAAGCAGAAGTTGTTGCAAAAGTAAGTCATCATTAGAAGACCATACATTATATACTCGTTTTTTATACAAATGAATCAATGGGTTGATTGTGCAAGGATAGCTTGACTCATTTAGGAGTAATCTATTTGGGTTTTTCCTCTTGTTCTTGCCAATTGTGACTTTTTTAGAAAGCTTCTCTCCATTGTAGATGAATATTGAGAAGGACGTTTCAAACATTGTGTGGAAACATTGAAGAATGTCAAATAGCAATGCACATGATGATGCTGAATTATGCAATATTTTTCATACGTTCTCAATTGTCAATTCAATAACTTTTTCGATTGAAGCAAACATGATCCATGGTGATTTTGTTGTGTCCCCCTTGGACATAATGTTTTCAACCATGGTTTGAAGAAGTTGTTTATATGTAAAATTAGGAATGAAATGTAAGAGACACATAAGAATGTTTGTATTAAATGGATTAGAAAGATTGAAAGTTGGATTCATTGCTAAGTGTTTGTGTTGGAGTAGTTCTGCCAAGTTCATTTTAAGATGTTTAAATGGCTTCAATTTTAAGAGGCTGAAATTTCCTACAATTGTAAGTACAATCAAATAGAAGAGAAAATATTAAGAGAGATAGGAATGTGGAAGTAATATTTCAATAGATTGCAAAGTAAATCAAGCATTTGGTTCAAATGCAATTACAAATCCAGAGCTATTAATGGTAAAGCTCCCACTAGGCTTTGTAGTTTTGAGTTTGCTTCATGCCATCATTAAGTCTTGCTCGTACAATTGGATGAATGGAAATTGCAAAGCAAGAACAATGTCGACATATGGTCCTCTAACGTGGACTGGAATTTGCTCTCCTCCATGTTGTATGATGTCTCCTATTAGTGAAGGAACTTGTTCAATGTTTTGAGGACCTTGGCACGAGTAGCAAAATGGTCGATTTGGATCTCTACTAACTCGGACTCCTCCACAAGCCTCACAAACATGCTTGATCAAGTCGGCATTAACATTTGTAAAGTGTAGAATGCCAAACACCTGCAATAGCACAAAGTTATTACCTTGAATATAAATTATATTGCATGGGTTGGAAAGGGCAATGTATGTACCTTTGTTGCGTATCCCAATCATGAAACTTGGCTTACAAAAGCCTCTTTAAAGTACCATCAGGAACTTCAGCCAAAATAGTGAAGTCAAAAACACAAATGGTACCTTTTGCCTTCAAGAATGATACGTTCTTGAGAACATACATAACCACTCCTTCTTCATTGAATTCTTGAATAAGTTGAGTAAGAGTCAATTTTCTCTCATTCACAAAGGCCAACTGTAATATTCATGCACAACTTACAAAGAAGAAAGTAAAACAATATTGCATTAGAAACAAACAAGCAATTGAAATGAATTGTTCAACAATCTCTCTGCAGCTCTATCCTGATCTCGAGGGTAGTCTGCTATGATAATCTAATCTCCCATGCCCTCCTCGCTAGCAACTTTGATTATAAAAATAGCAATTGTGCCCATAGCATTTGAGATAGAGTACTTGTTGAAGTTGATCATCTCTGAAGCCCATGGGACATAAGTGCACAATGAATGATCAGGCAACAAACGAAGGTTGCCATCAAATGGCTCACCTCTAATGATGCATGTTGTTGCATCAAGTAGAAAGGAGAACTTTGATGTTCCACCTTCTGTTAATCCTTTTGGAACAATGATTGCCCCCTCTATTCTATAAAATTCTCCAACTTGCAAGAAATTTACAAATTGGTGAATGTATGCATTTGGGATGAGCAAAGTGATTGTATGGCTACAATATTTGTCCGTGAGATCTATTTTCAAATAAGTGGGATACTTAGGATTAATGACCTTGTAGGTGCCGTATTTGCATAAAAGCTTTCCTTCGAAAACAAATCTATGGGGTGCATAATCTGATAATTGAGTGATGCATAAAGAAATTCAAGGAATTGCCTTCACCCACGAAATTTTCTTTTGATGGAATGATTGCTTTCATAAGTGATGGATTGTGTGGCAAGGGGACAAAGTTGGTAGCCTCATTACATGCTTTGTAAGAATTTACTTCATCGTTCTCTTCTTTGCATATGAATTGTTTGCTAGCTATAAATAAAAGTATACGTAAAATGAGACATGGAACTAAAAAAATAAAATTTGAAATTTATCATACAAATAACTTTACTCCAATGCAAATGAGCATGTATTGTTATTTATACAAAATAACTATAGCAATTAAGGAAAAAGAAGAACTTTGTTTTTTGGTTTTATAAACTTTCATCATAAGATGTACTATTACAATTACGAAGAAAAAGTAGTGACAATTCTAAGTATTTATATTAATCATAATACTTGAATAATTCCCAATATACAACAAATCATAGTATAAAAAAACTATAGAAATTAACAAAGAAATTTGATATAACATGAGTTTATGAGCAATCATATAACAACATTAATAAGAGAAATAAGCAATTTCCAAATCAAATGTGCTCAATCAGAGTCGATGTTTATAACATCATTATTATTTATTTTAGGTGCGGGTGCCTTCTCCTCCAATTGCCTTTCATATTTAACTTTAGATTTGCGATGGACATGAGTGGTGATTGTGGATCTAAAACTAACATACTCCAGGTACTCTTGAACTAGTTTTTTCACTGTTAAAAAAGAAAACAAAACTAATTTAAAAATAATATAAATAAAAATCTTATATAAGAAAACAAACATAATCTTTACCTTGAGCATATGCTTCTTGAGCAACTTTTTGGAATGAATGCTTCAAAGACTGTTGTGGGCTTTTTTTGATGGGTGAATGATTGAGCAAATTTTCCTTGGGGGGTTTACTTGGAGAAGCATAAATCGAAGGCAATGATTTTGGAGTAGGTGGCGACACACCCTTATCCATGTAAGAGCATGTTGATGCTACAGGGCAGCCTAAGCAAAAAAAAAGATAGACGATTTTGCCAAATGTAATATGCAAAATAAAAGAAAATTGTAGTATAAACAACAATGAAAACCTACATAGTGTCCCGAATCAAAGAAATCGTAATGTACAGAATTGCAAAAAATTAAAAAATCATCCTATTCACCTATACATGCTTGCAGAAACCAGAAACGTTAATAAAACTGTGTATTTAAGTTTTTGGTCAGCTGTTCGTTAGTATTTCTTGGCACAAGTAATCCTAGCATAAGGCCGGACGATTACTTACGAGAAGCATAGCCTCATGCAAAGAGTTTAGATTGCATTCGGAGTGTCAACACAAGCAAATCTTAACTCATGCAACATTCATCCAAATCCACAAGGAAGACGACATTTGAGAAAATGCACGTGTGCTATTGAGAAATGGGTCTTGATTAGAGTCTGAGTTTTGTGGTCGTTGTGGCTAGCTGAATCATGATGCCCATGGTTAGCCAGAAGTGCGCAAAGAGCTAGAGCTGGGAGGTTCCACATCAAGCAATAGGAGAGCAAACAAAAGAAAAAGGACAGGAGCACCACCAACAAGGGGAGCTGTTGGTCATTGTGAGAGGCAAAGTCAGTACTAAAGCTGTAGTAGATTCTCAATGGAAAGCATTGAAGTGGAGATGGCCTATGTAGAAATAGCTATGCATCCAAAAAGATTTTAGAACGCTTGTAGCAGCAGACAGTGCATAGAGAACAAATGGAAAGGTCCACAGCCAATAAGATTTATACGTTAGAGCAAACTCCTTTATGCAGCGCTACAGACAGAGAGAAAGTACAGAGGCGAGCAATGTAATTAAAAAACAAGATGGAGAGGATAATGTAAGGCACAACAAAATATGAATTACCTACAAGCAGAAGAAGCAAGGTCACGTAATCGAATACGTGAAAAATGAAGTACAACCCAATGATTTTTAGAACCTGCTCATAGACAATGGAAATAAATAGGTGCGAAGGAGGAGATGTACCGTCCACCACAGTGTTGGCTTTAGGAAATTCACCATTGCATCCTATAGAGACAATACCCTTCCCAAAAGTCGGAGTCGTCAGAGATTCCTGCACGATTTTAGGACATGGCTTGGCAAGTCCTGCACAGGCAAATACACAATGTAATAAATTAAGAATACGATTGAAAAGAAGGAAGGACGATCAAAAACACAAAGCAAAATTCAGTGAGCACCCCTTACAAAGGCTCCACTGTCAGTCTCCATGAAGTCTGTCGATCCTTCTACTCCTGCCATGATCGTTATTTGTTTGCAGCTATGAGCGATACAAACTACTTATGCCTCACACCTCTCCAATTTATAGGTGAAAGGTAAGCTCGAAGGAGATAGACCACGACAAACAGAAGATATCCTTCAAGTATTCGATTCAGAAGTATTACATGCACAGCGCCGAAAGTTGCTCAGGTGCCCATAATTTTCGTAATCACAATTACTCAAAAGTAATAGAGGCAGAACAAGATGATGAAAATTAGCTGCCAAAGCCGACTGAAGATGTTATGAATGTGCATATACTCCATAATTAATACCAGGCGTACCATGGTAGAGGCACCGCAAAAGCAGTCTCGGGAATCCCTACCCCAATGTTGCAAATTACAAAGTGTTGCCACGTTCAGAACTTTGGATATAGACAAAGTGAAGAAACGTGTGGAAGGCAAGCAATCTGGCACGGTTAGACCTGCAAAACAAAAGACTTGGAAGGCATGCAATGGTGCAACAACATTGAATTATGTTGATGAAGAAAGGCGACAAATTGGGTGGATGGAAACATGCAGACCGATGTCGAACAAATTCACGTTAAAACATGAAGAAAGGCGGCAATTCGCGGGAGGAAGAAACATGCAGGGTGCCGGGGAGGATCACGTAGGGTGCCGTCCAAAAAGCAAAGTGATGATTGTGGGAAGGCCATGCATTGAGAGCATGCAAACTAGCACTACAGTTCCACATAAGCACCTGTAATGAGGTCCACATGGACCAATACGAAAAAAACCTTTAAAAAACAAACATGCTTTGCTCAAACTAAATCATCCCTAAGGCTACCCCTAAGGGGTAGGCCAATAAGAATATATTCGATTATACAAAAACATCTTACAAATAGAAATGACGATAATAAGAATATATTGGATTAAAATGTTGCTAGAGTGTCAATGTTCATTGTAAGATCTATAAAGTACGGCTACCAAAGTGCAACTGTCTAATTTTCGAGAAACATTTATGGCAATTACATGTGTACCACCCAACACCCTTTTGAGCTTAGGAGGTCCATTAGGTAGGGTTGCCCCTTGGCTCCCCTACTGTTTGCTCTAATTACTGAGCCCTTGCTTGCCAATGAGGTTGCCGAAATCCAACTCTCCGTTCTTTGCCCAGCTATTTGCTGACGACTCCAATTCAGTTTGTAAAGCAGACCCAGAGCAATTGAAGCTTGGTCCTTGGTTTGTTTGAGCTGCACTATGCTGCCTCTGGATCGAAAATTCAGTGGGACAAATCCAAGGCACTTTTCGTAGCAAGGAGGGACCCTACGGATTGGATGAGAGCTACTAGACTACAATGGGTACTGAGTGGCCAGGTAATACGGCACTTGGACATCCCCATCGAAGCTGGAATCTCAATTAGGCAGAGATTCATGTGGTGGTGGCCCAAATTCAAAGCAAAAATCGATGCATGGTCTAAAGTCCCCTTGAGCCTCCTAGGCAGATGCACTGTGGTCAAGCACATTTTAGCATCGGCTTCATTCTACATCCTCTCTATTTGTGCATTCTTCAAGAGTCATTTCGTGTTGATTGAGAAACAACTAAGGGCTTTTATTTGGAAGAAGACCAAGTGGAAATGGCTTTCTTGGTCTGTACTGTGTGCACCCAAAAAGCTGGGGGGTTTCGGGGTCCCAGACTTAAGGAGAAGATCAACCTCTTTCCTCATGAAACTATGGGTGCAATTTTTGGGATCCAAGAAACCCTCGGACTGAGTTCTTAGACTATGCTATACGCAATGCGAAAGTCAAACATTTCAATGAGCTAGACATGTGGACCAAGGTCGCCCCCTTGAGTCTTAAGGGGAGCTTCTTCAATCGACTGGTTGCGGTATGGAAGGAAGAACTTATTATGCTCAATTGGAAAGGCCTCCCGACAGGGGTGGAAGATTTCTCCCTGAAGCTCTCTATTTGGTGGCAAGCGGCTTGGCCGGCAAGGGAAAATTTGCAGTAGGTTGCGAGAGAATTGCAGGTCAAATTGATGCCAAAGGTGTACACACATGGGAGGACCTCTGGGATCCTTGTGAACGGGGGTGGTACTCCCTACTAGATTGGAGACATATTTCTGCTATCTCAGACTGAAGTGGACTATATTAGCAACATAATGGACAGACTCCCCTTTGAATAGCCCACCAAGATACAGATCTCAGAAGGCTTAGTGCTTGAGGAGTTGGCGTGGGGGGCAGATATCCACCTTACTAAATTGAATGCCAAGTTTCTAGACAGACTCCTTGCCTATAAGGAAGGATGGTTTCACAAGCTGAACGACTGATGGTTAAGGGAGGATTCAAAGGTGACTTGGAGTGGCAGGTTTGCTCGGCTGTGGAAGTCGACACCTTATAGCAAGGTTAACTATTTTCTTTGGAGAATTTGTGGAGGCTACTTTCCCATTGGCAGCCATGTCCCTTGGCTCCATGTGGATGACAGGTGCAATCTGTGTAAATGCTTTGCTGAAAACCCTCACCCACTTATTTCAAAGGAGCTGCCATTTTTGGAGCCGATCTAGGTCTGGATAGGGCTACCCTATGGGAGATTGTTAGATATGCTACTCTCCACAGGATTTGGACAGCTCGCTATGATGCCTCTGTTAGTAGTTCGACTATTTTTTCACTTGCATGCAAGCAAGCAGTAGTAGACATAGGGGTCCAAGTTAAGTGGCTAGTGGCCAGTTGGCCTGAGGAGAGTGCTAGAGTTCGTCTTGAGGGCATTTTGTTCGAGATGTCTTTTGTATGACTCTGTTATTCTGAATAATATATAAGTATACCTCTTTCAATAAAAAACTCCACACTTTCTCACACCTCGTTCGTGACTTGCCTGTCTTGGATTATGGAATGGATTTCAGGGCGATTTTCTGCATCACCATGCGTCAACCCGCCGACCATCAGGATCCGGTTTCGTCGGTTTCCGACCGACCACCACTCACGCGGATTGGACACCGATTTTGCGAGTCGTCGGCATTGATGGTGTAGGGAGTGCACCAATTGGCATTGCTTGTTGAAGTTGGGATCAAAGTTTGCACATGATAGCTTGCCCAGCTTTACGTTGATTTCTGGGCGCTAGAAAAATTCCACGAGAAAAAGCCACGTTTTACGTTGATTTCTGGCGCTAGAAGAATTCCACGTTTTCAGGTATGAATGCGTAGAGAAAAGCCACGAGAAAAGAGCATCGCACACCAGGCGGTACTAACAGAAAATGAATCTCCTTTGTGCTGGTCGTTGTCCAGCTCCGCCAACTCCCATAAATAAATGCGCAACTTTGGTAGGATCTCACCTTCCTAATACACCAATTCATCATTGCTCACCATCGCTCATCTTGCCTGGATGGAATCCATGGTGACCCCCTACCAGAGACCCCTGTTCGTCCTTTTCGGGGCGTCTATGACTCAGTACTCTTTCGAAACAGGAGGATGGGGAGCTGGCCTCACCAATCTGTACTCTCGTAAGGTGAAACGGCTTTCATTGACCTCATTGAACTGCTGCAATTGCTCCATTTACTGATTGGGAGAGACATTTTGTCTCTTTGGTTGCATGCTGCAGGCAGATATTCTGCTTAGGGGATATACTGGTTGGAACACTCGACGAGCTTGTGCTGCCCTTCAACAATTTTTTCCCAAGGTTTGTTTAAAAACTAGCTCCTCATCGGTGTTATGCTTTTCGGACTAAAAACAAACGGGAAACGGAAAATATAAAACGAGAAATATAAATCAGGAGACGTTCACGCTTTCTAGAAAATGTCAAAAATCAAGAAAATAATTTCATCAAGGGAATGGATGGAGGGTTGAAACAGTTGATGTAGCGCAACAGTGACAGAGTTTCGTTCCCTTGTTAGCATGTTTCTTTGGCCTTGAATGAAGACAGCAAAGTCTGTGAGATTGTGCATTCTAAGGGACGAGAAAGAAAGGTCAAGCTTTTGGTTTCTCCGAAGTGGATAGACAACGTGCATTCTAAGGGACGACAAAGAAAGGCCAAAATCTCGGTTTCTCCGTTGTGGATAGACAACAATATCAATTACAAGGATAATTACTAACCCCTAATTGCCTGTTAATGACATGCAGGATATTCCTTCACAACCGGCATTGGTGATAGTGTTTTTTGGTGCCAACGATGCAGCCTTTCCAATGCCTAGTGGAAAAGGTCAACATGTTCCTCTGCAGGAATTCAAAGAAAATCTTCGGTCCATAGCTTCATACCTGAAGGTGAAATAATTTTGCAAACCATATTCTAAGCACAAAAGAACATTTTAAACCCTCTTCTTAAACAATGTTCTTGGTGCACAGGGAAGCGGAATTGTGAAAATGTGTAATAAATGTTTTTGATATCATGGGGTCTAACGGTCACTCTAATAATTGCTGACTAAGTGGTACTTGCATCATATATTTTAAGAACATAGTACATACATCCTTCAAGGGATAAAACGGTACCCAGCTTGGAGTAAGGCAAAGAAAAGCTACACTAATGCCACAAACATGGAGAGTCATAGGTTGAGCTCAAAAGCAGGGCTGAAGCTACCACACATTATTTAATATGTGAGGTCGAAACAGACCTCTAGGAGACCATTCTCTGCCTTCAGGCCACTTCATTTCCACGCATATAGCCTCCAGTTGGAGACAAGGCCAACCATATTTCCAAAGATGCAAATAATGGTGTGTTGGAATAATAGCCAATGATGATGGTCCGTCAATATCTGAGAATTGGTCCACAAGTTAGTAGAGTCTGAATGTGATAGCCCAGACGTGGCAACGTCACATGTGGATTGTGGGAGTCTGACTGTGGTAGGTATGCCCCGTGGCAGTGTGACATGTGACACCTTGAGAAGTGACAGCAATGCCACATGGCAGCCATGTGGTCACTGTGTCAAAAGTGGCAGCCTATCCAAGAGGTAGGGAGAGTTTACTTGACGAGGAGATTCCCCTAGGACAGTTGGATTGCATGCTCTAGTTTTTGGGCCCTTCTGCACCACTTGTCATAAAGAGCTCAAGCAATAATGCTGTCAACACTTGTGCCCTCACTTCAACACTTGTCCTTTCACCCACCACGTGGCCTGTCAGTGCCTTCAGGCCCTTTTATTTTGGAAAGCCCCACCCATCTCCTACAAGATTGCATTGGCTCCCCACGAAGTTCCTTTTCCGTTGAATCTCTCAAAAGTTAAAAGCACTGAAGGTAGGACTTTAATCGACTAATATGATCTTCTAAATTGGCTTTGAGACGGTCAATTGCCACAGGAGCCCTCAGTTAGGGCACGCAACAGCATTGATCTCAGAAAATTGCAATGGCAGCATATTTCCAAGATGAAGTACCTTTGACAGATTATAGGTTCGAACCAGGGTAAGAGCAGCTCAAATAAAAATTCGAGAGCTACTACTGAATTAGCCCTAGCGATCTATTTATAAAGAAACTACTTGTGGTACAAGCTATCTTTGCTTAGAACAAGATGAATTATATTCATTGGGCCTGCCTGAGGAGAGGCCAAATCCTGAAAAGGAAGTCGAATTTTTGGGGCGGTTGTATTTTGTGTTAGGGTAGTTTGTCAAGTGTAGTATATTGAAGGGAATGGTCGGACCAGTATGTGAAGTTTGTCCGAGCAGATGGTTGGGCCAGTTTTCTCGGACTGGTGTCCCCTTGAGGATGATGATGCAGCAAGGCAGCACACAGCCCAGTTTTTTCCGTGTAGGACTTGGAGGCCTACTCCAGGCACTCATTGAGAGAGACCCAGAGATGGATGGGAGTCTTGATGGGATTCACTGGCAGATGATCATAGTGGTGGGACGTTTGGGGAAGGAGTGGGACATTGACCCTCCCAGTATTTCAGAGCAAGATGCCCCCAGATGGTGCCTCTGGCTTTGGGAGGGTAGGCCCTTAAGGGAGGTCCAGTGGGATCTAGGAAAGTGGTTTTGGCCCTCTAGGGGCGGCCTTGCCGAGCAAGTGGACGAGGTGCCCTTCTTATCCTACACCACACGGATTGATAGGAGGCTTCAGATGGACTCTTCGATGTGGACATCTTCAAGGGAGAGGCATTGGGTGGGCCCAAAGAGTGCCCCGGGATGTTCATTCCAAGTTTTGGACGTGGTTATGGTCCGAGGAAGATATCCTACTTCTTTTGGTTGGCCGCCCACGGAGGCTTGCCCAGACTTTGTTCACATGTGAGGGCAGCATAGGCTGAGCAATTGTCTAGTGTTACTCCATCTTGAACTGTTACCGTCTCTGCCGCCCTGAACAGATCCCCTTTGGCGCCCTCCTGGCATGCGATTCAAGAATGCAATAGTTTGATGCTTATGTGGAGACAATTGACAGAGTTGTCATAAGGTGATATTGGGCCTAAAATCCATGAAGTCATCCATCAAAGAATAAGGCTGGACAGTAGCAGTAGCCTTTTGTGCCTTCATCCGCCGAGCTTCTGGCCGAGGGTCGAGGCTTACGCGAGGGAGAGGAGGTGCCTCTGGATTCTCAATCAATATTTCCTGTGGTGACTCTCCCATCACCCATTTCCCCTTTTCTTGGACACTACTAGGCTTCACCCCTTTTTCCTTCTCTTGCTTCATTGTGTTTGACCGCGTGTTGGTGTTTTACTCATAACTTTCCACTCGGTAGTCCGATTTAGATGAAACTTATATCAGCCCGAAGCTCTCTTTAAGGCGCATTTCTCTATGTGATTAGACCTTGAATCCGATACTACATCAAAAAGTTATGAGTCTCTATGTTTGACAGTCTGTTTTCATGATAGTTTTTACCCCCGTCCCCCGTCTAGTAAACCACCCATAACTTTCTGGCCGCTTCTTTGTTTCTTACGAAATGTATATCAACACGAAGCCCATCTCAAGGCGCAGCTCTATGTGTGTTTGAATCTTTGATATCATGTCTCTATTGAAAGTTATAGGCCTCTATGTCTAAGGACAGTTAGCATAGTGTTTTGAGCTAATTGTAAAGGTATCTATGGAGGAGGTGCAATGTTTCCTCGAAACCTACCCATCCGACCCAATCAGCCCCTTCAAACTCCTCGATATATATCATTTCATGTCATGTTGAGCCACAAGATCTTCTTTCAACAATGTATCGCTCTTCTCTTTGGCACAGACCGGCTTGCTAGATTATGGCGTGTGCCGATCCTTTCCTTCTCCCTATGCTTGAGTACAACATGACTTGGGATGTTACCATCTTCATTCTCATCTAAGTATGACGTGTTTGTGGTCTAAGCTGTCAAGGTTTCTGATTAATGCTTTAATCACTACACAAACTCCAAAACATAGGCGAATCCACTGTGAAAGACGATTCAACCATTCCAAAACTCCAGACCTCTGTACTAACAGGAGATGTATGAGATTGGACGGAAATCGACAACCAAGCATGCCGAAAAGGACATGCGACCCCAAACCTTCTATCGCACTCCCTATCGCTTGATTTGGGTCAACGATGGAAGACCGTTTGGATCTTCACGTTTCACCCTTAACCCATACCATTTCTACACATGTAGACTGATATCTCGACATCAAATTATCGAGGAAACCACATAAACACAATCCCCATGGATCCGTGAATTCAACCCTGACAGAAGAATAGTAACCGGACGACTATCACCTTTGGCAGAAGCAGCAGCTGGAAATGCCCTAAAAAGACTCTCGTTTGAATCTTTTTTAAAGGGTGAACTCTTCAACAATTGACGCTCTGTGTTTTGAGGACTCCCGGTTATCAGCAGAGGGCCTGTCGAGTACTCACTTGGAAGACAACTTGCACCAACTGCATTCGTCTTCATTGGCAAAGTGGTCGTGCAAGCCAACAAACCTGCATCAGTTTGAAATTAGAACGTTATGACGAACCCATTCCACATGCAACCAACATGAAACAAGAAAAGCAATTGTGATGCATGCCGATCACAAAATGCATTCAGTGCTGATCCCAGAACCGAGAAATGACTAGGAATGAGCGAGTTGCCTTCGTCCCTGCATGCATGAGGGTCACCTCCAGACTTCTTCTCTACCTCTGTATTATCAGTCAATTTGCTAGCATACGTATGGTTGACATACTGACGAGTGGAACAAACCTCAAATCATAAAAGACAGCTCTTTGATCATACACAGAACATAGCTTTGAAGATTGCTGAGCAGAGATTCACCTATCTCAAGTTAGGACAGATTCAACCCGGTTTCTCACTTTTAGCATCTGAGAAATAGGCCAACTGTGATGAGAGCCAAGGCAATGACTGTCCGAATAGTCACCATCCTAGCTGTGGGGGCGAAGGTCTCGTCGAAGTCAAGTCCTTCTAACTGTGCATAGCCTTACTTCTTTTAGGGGCCCAAAAGAGTGGCGCAATTAAAAAACACTGCTTTTTGGAGCCTAGGGCTTTAAAAGGGGGGGGGGGGCGGGGAAGCCCTTCTTTTAGAGGCAGTTGGCTAAATCAGTTTTAGAGGAGCCAGATCATCAGTTTGGAGCTTTTAGAGCCTGCCAGGGAAATTCATTCTTACTCAAGGGCCAGTTCCAGGTGATCCAGGGCCTGCCAGAGCAAATCGCAATTGATCCAAGAGCCTGTCGCAGGTGGCGATTTCTGCTAGGGTGTCTGTTCTAGTTTGAGATTTGCTTTTGGGCTCTTCCAGGCTGTTCCAGGTGCCTGCGATTGGTTCTAGGGCTGTTCCAGGAGTTCATGACTTGACCAGGTTGCTCCGGGTGAAATGCGACTTGCTTTTTCAGGCTTTCAGGCTCTGCAGGAGATTTCAACCTGATATTTGGAGCTTTTTGGGTGTTGTGGCTGGTTTTGGTATCTTCCCAGGCATGGGTGTTCTATTCTCAGCTGCTTCTGGGCTGTGCCAGGGTAGAATCAGCTTTTCTCTGCAGGATCTAGGGTTTTCTAGTTCTGGTGACCTAGCTCTGTGGATACTGGGTAGAAGAAGGCTTGCTTTTTGCCTGCTTTTGCCGTTCTCAGATTGGCTGCTGGCTGGTTATTGTGTTTGGGTTGCTTTCCTCGCGAAGAAAGGCTGATTTATGTTGTTGGGCAGTAGCTAGGGATGCTATAGATTGAGGCAACCCACTGGGAAGTGTTTGGTTGTTTGATTGCACCAGAGTTCAGCTGTTGAAGGCTTTGTCTTGCAGTTGTTTTCTCAGATTGGCTGCTGGCTGGTTATTGTGTTTGGGTTGCTTTCCTCGCGAAGAAAGGCTGATTTATGCTGTTGGGCAGTAGCTAGGGATGCTATAGATTGAGGCAACCCACTGGGAAGTGTTTGGTTGTTTGATTGCACTAGAGTTCAGCTGTTGAAGGCTTTGTCTTGCAATTGTGCAGCCGTGTTTGGCTGGTTGGGCACTTGGTTGTGCGATTGCAGGAGTGGTTCAGACAGTGGATGCTATTGGGGTCTCTGGTGCATGCTTTGGTCGGCTGAGGATACAAGATTGCCTAGGGATTGGATGCCGTTCACCGTTTGAAGTTGAACAGGGAATTACAGGGTGGGCTGGACGGGGAGTCTGCGGGCGTTGGTTTGCTTGTGGTGCAGCTTCCGAGAGACCTTTGTAATCAGCTGCTTGGCTTCAAATGAATGTTAAATAAATACCGCAAGGGGCGCCAACGTTTGGGGCCAATCGGTGTCCTTGTTTCTGAGTAGGAGCACTCTAGCTCCCCTGTGATTTGTTTGTGGTGCATATTTACTTGTCTATTTACTGTGTATGCTGTAATTAAGTGGATCCTACCACCCTTTATGTTGTTGAGGCTGGTTACAGTGGTCCCATTGCCGGGATCCACCTAACTTCTTCAAGAGGGGAGCCTGTGGTTGGCTTGGTGCAAGTCCAGCAGACTAGGTGAGGAAGACAGCATACCATTCAGTAAATATGTCACACAGGGAGAGATCCATGAGCCTTACTGAGGAGGAAGAGTAGATGTCTCAGTCTCTTGGTGGTGACCAGGGTGTAGGAGAGGAGACCTGGCATGTTGCAGAGCATCAGGATGATCGGACGGATGAGGAGGATGTGGAACTATTCAAGGCACAGATGCAGAGTTTCATGAGTGCTTTCACGCAGTTCACACAGGATCCTCGCTTCCAGAAGATGATGAACTTAGATGTGCAGCCGAAGAAAAGGAAGCCTGAT
Source organism: Dipteris shenzhenensis (assembly GCF_047967505.1). Classification (NCBI taxonomy): domain Eukaryota; kingdom Viridiplantae; phylum Streptophyta; class Polypodiopsida; order Gleicheniales; family Dipteridaceae; genus Dipteris; species Dipteris shenzhenensis. Next base: position 9,117,588 of record NC_141605.1, read on the forward strand.
GATGGGGATAGGGATGTTGAAGCTAACAAGTGACCACATGTCACTTTTCAGGATCAGCCCTCTCAAATCCCCTATGGTCAGCAGCAGTCCAACACGATTCCGGGACCGACTCAAGGTAATAATTTTCAGTCCATGGTTTCCGGACAGCAAGGAGCTTTGGCCAACTTGGTTCAGTCAGGTTATTTTGGTGATGGTTCAGTGTTTCAGGCTATGGTCAGCCCACAAGCCCAATTTTCGGGTATGCCTGCTAGTCAAACAGTTGGGTTTCAGCCTAGTTTACAGCCCATGGGACAGAACATGATGTATGCAAATGTTGGAGCAGCCCTAGGGATGCAAATAGGTATGCCTAATGCAGCAACATGTAACCTTGCTTTGGAAAATATGCAAAATTCGGGTGCTGGCTGAATAGTACAGCTTTTCCTAATGCTAGTAGTGTAGGGGATAGAGTGAGTGCTGCTGTCCCTTTTGCCCAGGCACCTGCTTATGAAAATTTGGCACCTCAAGGGAAGTTGAAGGCTTTAAAGAGGCAGGTGCAGCCGTGAAATTTGAGACATTCAGTGGGGTGCAGGACAAACTTAAGGCCTTGACCTTTTTGCAGCAGTTCGATGCAGCCTACACAGGAGGGAATTTCACAGAGTCATCCAAAGTACGCCGGGCTGCAAGTTTTCTAAAGGGGAACACACTTCAGTGGTGGACCACTATGCTTATGCAAAACACTACACCAAACACGTGGTTAGGTTTCAAATAGGTGTTTTCAGCCGCGTGGCTTACCACGACTTTTGAAGTAGATATCATGACTGCTTGGCATGAGCTGAATTCCAATACTTGCCGTAATTTAGAGGAGTATAACAGCAAGTTTTGGGCGGCTTTGTTGCCCGTTAGCTCCTACCAGCTTGTTACTTTCACTGAGCAGGTTGAGAAATACTGTTGCGGACTGCCTAAGGAGTTGAGAGACTACTGCATGAAGACTCAAGTCTCCAATATGTCTCAGCTTATCGAGAATGCTAGCACGGCATATGCTTTGATGCAGGCGAGGACTTTTGGGTTCAAAGGTGGACAGAAGCAGGAATCTAAGAATGGATCTTGCGGGGATAAGTCTGATAGAAAAGCTAATCGTCAAAAGGATGAACGCAATCGTTTGTCTCCAGAGGAACGATGCGCTTTATATGAAGCTGGCAAATGTTTTATTTGCAAAGAGGAGGGACATTGGTCTAGAGCCACGGAATGTTCCAAAGGGCAAGAGTTCCTAATTCCACAACGGATTGTTTACGGCTGGTTTTGTATAGTGCGGTATACAGGTACTCGTAAAAAGAATTTTGTATGGCAGAGTCTGCCACTCTTTTTGGCATTCGATTCTGGATGATGTATGTTATACGGTTTGCAGGATGGTGTTTTCCTTGCTACTTTTGGATGTTCTTATGTCATGAGGTTTCAACAAAATGAGATTGCCTTTTTGTCATGAGGTTTCAACAAAAATAAGAATGCTATTTTTGCCATGAGGTTTCGGTAAAATATGCATGTTATTCTTGTCATGAGGATTCGACAAGATGGGAATGCTCTTTTTTGTCATGTGGTTTCGACAAAAAGCGAAAGGATTCCCCTAGACCTTGGTTCCGGATGCGCAATTCTTGGAAGTGGTCTATGTTGTGCATCGTTGGCCGCGATGTACGTGGTGTACTAGTCGCTTGGTTTGCAATGCTCTACGTATTTGTTATCTGCAGCTCTACAAATTGTATACGCATTGTTGGTGATCTGTTGGCGGCATGGTTGGCTGTCCACTCAGATTTGGATTTGATATCTCAGGTACTTCGGATGTTCATGATGTACCATTAGTGTGGGTCTGAAGAGATGGCCATAGGTGGGTAAAGCATGCATGAACTATCCCTGGGAAGTAGAGTCTGATTATCTTTGTGCATGCATTAAGTGTTTACATATGCTCATGATGTACCACTGGTAGTGGGTCATTAGGGATGGCTATACGACGTGAGGTGGATCGGACATCGTCGGGAGCATATTGTTTGTGTATGCACGTATGCATGTATGTGGAATGTTTGCTTGTCTTTTGCCTAACAAACATTGTAGTGTTTCCACTTGGTTTTCTTTTGCAAGCAATCGAGGACGTTTGCCTTCCTTCAAGAGGGGGGTTTGTCACGAGGACGTGAAATTATGGGACTTTTGATTTGCGACTCCTGTAATTTGCGCGTGACTACTTTGAGTCTCTAGGGCGCGAGGGTCCAGCCATGGGGTGGGACGGAATTACAATTTCTAGTGGGCCCTTGGAAATAGTGAATGTGCGCCCAGTTACTAGGCAATTAATTCCTAGGGCCAAAGTGTGCAACAGGGGGCCAAAAGAGTGGTGCAATTAAAAAACTGCTTTTAGGGGCCCAAAAGAGTGGTGCAATTAAAAAACATTGCTTTTTGGAGCCTAGGGCTTTAAAAGGGGGGGGGGGAAGCCCTTCTTTTAGAGGCAGTTGGCCAAATCAGTTTCAGAGGAGCCAGATCATTAGTTTGGAGCTTCCAGAGCCTGCCATAGAAATTCGTTTTTACCCAGGGGTTAGTTTCAGGTGATCTAGAGCCTGCCAGGGAAATTCATTTTTACCCAGGGGCTAGTTTCAGGTGATCCAGAGCCTGCTAGGGAAATTCGTTTTTACCTAGGAGCCAGTTTCAGGTGATCCAGGGCCTGCCAAGGAAATTCGTTTTTACCCAGGGGCCAGCAGTTCCAGGTGATCCAGGGCCTGTTAGAGCAAATTGCAATTGATCCAAGAGCATGTTGCAGGTGGCGATTTCTGCCAGGTTGTTTGTTCCAGTTTGCGATTTGCTTTTGGGCTCTTTCAGGCTATTCTAGGTGCCTGGGATTGTTCTAGGGCTGTTCCATGATTTCATGACTTAACCAGGCTGCTCCGGGTGAAATGCGACTTGCTTTTAGGCTTTGCAGGAGATTTTGACCTGATTTCTGGAGCTTTTTGGGTGTTGTGGCTGGTTTTGGTATCTTCCTAGGCATGGGGTTCTATTCTCTGCTGCTTTTGGGCTGTGACAGGGCAGAATCATCTTCTCTGTGCAGGATCTAGGGTTTTCTAGTATTGGGGTCTCTGTTGCATGCTTTGGTCGGCTGAGGATACAGGATTGCCTAGGGATTGGATGCCGTTCACCGTTTGAAGTTGAGCAGGGAATTACAAGGTGGGCTGGGCGGGGAGTCTGCGGGCGTTGGTTTGCCTGTGGTGCAGCTTCTGAGAGACCTTTGTAATCAGCCGCTTGGCTTCAAATGAACGTTAAATAAATACCACAAGGGGCGCCAACGTTTGGGGCCGATGGGTGTCCTTGTTTCTGAGTAGGAGCGCTCTAGCTCCCCTGTAATTTGTTTGTGGTGCATATTTACTTGTCTATTTACTGTGTATGCTGTAATTAAGTGGATCCTACCACCCTTTACGTTGTTGAGGCTGGTTACACTAAATCCCATGTGTCATTTTTTAAAATGGCATCCATCTCTGCCTTCATGGCTTCCTGCCATTCTGGTATATCCTTTGCTTCCTGGAAGGAACGGGGCTCCGCAAGTTGAGCTACCAAAGCGAAGTTCACGGAGGGAGTCTTCATGTTTCTTTGAGACCGCCGCGCTCTGGGACCGCTCTCGAGAATGTCCATGACCCGTGAGTCTGCTAATGTCTTCAAATATCATTGAGGTAGCTTCTTCTCAGATGGAGGTGCTTTTGATGGAGTTGACTTGGGAGTTGGCTCTGGAATGGCATGCTCCTCCTCATCCTCCTCCTCGGGGTCTACAGTCGGCTCCATCTCTCGGATGGTGACTTTGGATGGGGTAACGCTGGAAGTTCTGGAACCTCTTCTGCAGGCTGTGGCTTGGTCTCTTCAAAGATCACATCCGTGCTGATAAGGATCTTCTTCTTGTCCGGGTCGAATAGGCGGTAGGCCTTGGACTCTTCGTTGTATCCCACAAAGATACAGCTCCGGCTATGGGGATCCAGCTTTGTTCGCTCATCTTTGTGTACATGCACAAATGCTTTAAATCCGAAAACACTTAGATGAGATATGATGGGCTTCTTACCATAGTAAGCTTCGTATGGAGTCTTGTCCTCAACAGCCTTGGTCTTGGTTTCCTGTTGAGGATGTGAACGGCAGTGTTCACGGCTTCACCCCAGTAGGCTTTCGAGAGATTCCTTCCTCGCAACATGGTCAACCTTGTCTCCGTGACGGTCCTGTGCTTCCTCTCAGTAACTCCATTCTGTTGAGATGTGCGAGCTATAGTGAGCTGTTGCTTAATCTCGTGCTTCTTGCAGAATCCATTGAACTCGGTAGAAGTGAACTGTCCCCCTCTGTCGGTGCGGAAGGCTTTGATTACCTCCCCGCTCTCCTTCTCTTCCTGGGCCTTCCAGTCTTTGAATTTCTCGAAAGCCTGCGATTTCTTGGCCAGACAAAATACCCATGTCATGCGATTGAAATCATCCACTAGTAAGAGAGAATACCGCGAACCTGCGAATGAATTCGTAGACATGGGGTCGCGGATGTCGGCGTGAACCAACTCGAGCGGCTTCTTGGCCCTTGATGAGGCCTCCTGTGGGAACTTGTCCGTGTGTTGCTTGCCTTCCATGCAAGCTCTGCAGACACGATCATTGCCTGCAATCGGTGGAAGTCCATCCACCATCTTTGTCTTCTGCATCTCGGAGAGAGTGCCATAGTTGACGTGGCCGAACCTTTCATGCCATAATCTGGGTCCCCGTGCACCAACAGAGCGTTGAGTCGATATAGCCCATGCGCCTCGACACCTTGAGCCACCACCTGTCCGTTTGCCTTGGATGTGATAGTGACCTTGCCGTTGTTGAATAAGACCGATATATTGTGCTTGTCCATCTGACTGATAGACAATAGGTTCTTGCACAAATTGGTACATACAGTACACCGGAAATCAACTCCTCGTTTCCTACAGTCATAATGAATGAAATACTACCGACACCCTTCACAGGGCATGACCGGTTATTACCAAGAGTGACCTTGAAATTGGGATGCGTACCTTCCATGGTTTTGAACCACTCCTTATTGGACATGTGCTTTGAAGCTCCACTGTCCACATACCAACCTTCCTCTCCTTCACTGACTGCATAAGCGGAGCAGTACTCAGTGATGATGAAGAGAGCGCTGGTCGTGACGTTTGCCAATTTGGTCTTTGGCTCCTCCTTGGACTTGGACTCCTTCTTTTTGAGGTCCGCCTTCTTCTTGCGGCACTCTTTAGCAGAATGACCAAGCTTCTCACAGTAGAAGCACTTCATCTGTCTCTTTTTCTCTGCATCCTCAGTCTTGCTTTTGTTCTTGGAGTCTTTGAACTTACCCTTGCCGGGCTTGTCCCTCGCCACGAGAGCCTTCTCGTCCGATTGCGTAAACAATTTTTCCTGAGCCTCTTTGTGCAATAGTAAAGGCCCAAGCTCCTCGAAGGTGAGAGGCTTGGTCCTCTGTCTTGCAGTGACCATAGTCACGAAACTCTTAAAGCTTCGAGGTAGCTTGTGTAAGATCAACAGTGCCAGTTGACTTGGATCTACCTTCTAACCAACTGCCGCGAGCTGGTCCCTTACCATCTTGACTTTTGTCAGATGGTCATGAACATTGTTTGCCTCATTCATGTCCAGATTGTGTAGTTGGTGTTGGAGCATCAGAATTTGAGATGTATTGTCCGTTTTATACAAATCTTTCAGGATAGCCCATGCCTCTACGGACGTCTTGACTATCTGGATGTGCAGAAGAACAGAGTCCGCCGTGGTCCCAATGATTAATGCTAGGGAGTGGGCATCTCTCTCTTCCTAATTCTCAAGGTCTTCACCATCCACTAGAATGAGAATCTTCCCCTTGTTGTCCAACAAGTCTTCCGGTTTTGCCTCCACCCCCGTTGTTAGCTTCCACACTTCCGGGCCACAAGATGGCTCCGGATTTTCATTGTCCAAATCGGGTACTTGTCTAGCTTCCTTGACTCTCCAAAGTTCAGGATTGTGATTGAGAGGAATCTGGAGGAGGAGGAAGGAAGAGAAGGGGCTGAAGAGGCAACAGTAGAATCTTTGTCCTCCATCCTTGCTGTAATAAAGAACAGTAAACTGAATTTACAGCGGAGAACTGGACCACACAGCAAACCTGAGTGTCGATTGAAGTCGCCTTCTTGCAGAGGTACTCCGATCTAGAGCTGTGAACCTAGCTCTGATACCATGTTGAAAATAGAGGATAGAATCACTCGCATCTCACTCCCTGACTAGCTCATACAACACTCAGAAAAACTGAAAGAGAGATAGGACAGAAACTCAGATATATTCCTCCACAAAAGTGGGCCACTAAAAGCTCACGGATGAGCGTGTACAAACAGCCCGAGAGGCTGTCAATGACTGAGACTCTTCCTCTCCCTCTGTGCACTTGCTTGTGTGCAAGGCTGTCTGTGCAGGTGATAAGGAATGAGGAGGGAATGAGGGCTTTTTATAGGAGGGGCTAGGCCCCCTCAAACTGGCCGACCAGGGAGTCCGCTCCCTGCCCAATGCACCGACCTGTCAGCCCACCAACTGACCAGGCTGGTTGGCCTTTGCATCTGGCCGGCTTGGACCAGACCTTCTAACATGAGTCAGGTGGACAAAAGGCATGTAGGAACCACATATAAAAATATGGTAGCAAAGAGGGAAAGATAATAAAGTTGTTGATGCGTTGTCACACATTCTGCATAATATGAGTTTCATAGAGCGCTCTAATGATTGAGATTAGAGAAACACAGAATGTGGATGAGTATGTTCAGAGCCTTTGGCCTATGTGTGTGTGTGTGTGTCTCTCTCTCTCTCTCTCTCTCTCTATATATATATATATATATATATATATTATCATCAGGTGTAGTGATTCAATGGCCAATGTGCAATCTGCCGGACTGCTTGTTCGGCCCTAAGTGGAGCGCCACTGCTGCAAGGCACAAACGTCTTTTGTGAGGGGGGAGAGCCAATTGGAAAGTAGCCGTGTCTCCATGCTTGATCCAGAGCTCCTTCCGCTCCCGCCCCAACCACTCCATCGTCCTAAATATCTGATCCCTCATCATCAAAGCGAAGAGAAGGGAGGTTTAAACTTTACAGAGATGGACAAGCACTGATTTGGGATTTGTAATCTAAGAGCCAAGACTCTCAGTCTTAGACTGATGTAATAAAGGTCATCTATGATGGCACTATAATGGAGCTATGCCTGGTAATAACTTGGGAGGAGTTGCTGCATTGGGCACTCCCCCAAGTCTCTGGTTATCCAGATGCAGTGGTCACTTTCTTTGTTTCTTGTACTTTGTCTCATAGGCCTGTGAGGCCTTCTCTCAGTCTTAGACTGATGTAATAAAGGCCATCTATGATAGCATTATAATGTAGCCATGCCTGTAATAACTCGGGAGGACTTGCTGCATTGGGCATTCCCCCAACTCTCTGGTTATCCAGATGCAGTGGTCACTTTTTTTGTTGCTTGTACTTTGTCTCATAGGCCTGTGAGGCTTTCTGCAGATGTTAATACATCTTTCTTTCTTTTTTTTCTGTGACGTTGAGCCAATCATTGAAATGAATATCTCCCTTTTTATGTTTCTTTGAGAATACACACACATGAACACATAGCCATACAGCATATGATTGTATCAGTGATAACTAGAGACTCTTTAATCTCTGAGATGTGATGTCATATGCATTTTGCTGAATGCTGTGAGAACCATCTTTCTCCTTAAGTCCTGCAGGTAAGGTATAGGATATACTTCATTTTAGCATGCCTAGATGTGATATATGTTTGGGTTCATTGCTGAAGTTGATAATATTGGGCATTAAGCTTGTTAACGGAGCTGACTTAGGACTGTGAAAGAAGTGTTTGCACTTCTAAGTACAACATCTTCCTCCTTTCTCAGCTATCATAAAAAAACAGCAAAAGCCACATATAAATAGACCTATCTATATTCTCTGATCAGCTGGCTGGTCTGCTCTCACAAGAGAGCTAACTTTAATGGGATAACCTGCTGTAAATTGTCACAAAAATTGACATAGTTGCTCTTGATACCGTCATTGGAGCTGTTGCCACTTTGACAATGTAGAACCCTGATACTTTTTGTTGAGAGAAGCATGTGGTTCACAACCTTAGATTGAAGGTCAAATCTCTGAGCTAACTTGAACATCTTGTTGTAACCTTTGAGATTGCAAATATACCATATGGTTGTGGGATGGCTGAAGTCTGAAGTGGTTGTACTCCTGCATCCTTGTTCTTGCTGTGTATGAGGGAGAGCACGGGATCCTGGTTTTGGGTTTCTTTGGTTTCTCATTATAGACAGTGCTGCAGGCTTCGTGCTTTATATAGGTCCCATCTCTTTCTTCTCGGCCAGTCGGTCTCTATCTTTGTGACCTTGTTTTAAATCTTTGGCCATATGAGCAATACATCGGTGGAACGCTTTGGGAGGGTTGGTGGTGGTGGGATATTGCGTGTCCTGGTGAGAAGACTCCACCTGTCCTTTGTTGGATGGAAAAATAGCGGAGCCATCCATTCTGTTGGTGGATATTCTTGAATACAGTCATACCATACACCTGTGATCTGACATGTAAATGGGTCACTAATGAGAACCGAGGGAGGAAGCTTGGAGAAGCTACGGTTGTGTAGATTACACAATGGTTGTCTTGCTTCCATTCCAGCACTCTTTTGCTGCTCCTCTCCATCACTAGAAAATTTGAAGCTCTGCTGCCAATGCAACATGCATGCAAGCAATCTGTTAAGCGTCACGCATGCATGGGTCAACTAACTGAGTGTGGAAGCATGACTCGAGAAGGGACAAGGGCTCATGTGCCAGTGAGTGCTTGAGAGATGCAGAGTCACTAATTGCAGTATTTCCTTATTATTTAAGCCCAAAGGTTGAGAAATACAATCCTGAATTGTGGAGGCAGATTGCGTCTGTGCATGTCATAAGGCGCACACTGTGTGACATGTATGTGTGGTGTCATCTTGTTCTGGTCTCATAGAAATAGTTGTCTATTTCTACTTCTATTGTGCGCTTCCAGTTTGTTATTCCGTTCATTCGTTCCATTCTTGCCATTGTTTTTGATCTGTTATACTGGATCTAATCAAGGATGGCAAAAGTTTATGCTTTTGGGTTGGATCTTTATTGCTGGCCATGCTTAAGTCTGCTTTTTATTTTGAAATGACTGAAAATTCCACAGTTTCAGATGTGCAAACAAGTAGAAAGTGAAAAACGGGTATAGCGGACCATACTATGGATGTTGAGTTGAAGCTTCTGTGTTAACTCTGACATTGGTCATGCTAGAAGAACCCTTTCGAGAAAAATTTAACCTTTTTAAGAATAATAATACCTCATACAAATTCTTGTTTTGCATTCACAGGGGCTTTCTAAAATGACACGGGTCATTTTGATAACTGCTCCACCTATATATGAAGTGGGCCGCCGAGAATATGCAAGGTACTCTTTCAGTCCGTGTTAAGTTTTTCCCTTCATCATGAGGTGGTTTCATCCTGGTTGGTACAAACCCATGTTTCGTGATCATCGTAACGCTGATATAATGTAGGAAGGATCACATTTATAATAGATTCACGTTAACAGTAAGGATTTGACCACAAGATAGATATGTGATTTTTCCTTTGGGGTTGCCAAAAATGAAAGGATTGCTTGGGTTTTTCTAGACATTTTTAACATTTTTCTTCAGTTTTTTTGTGCAATTGTGTCAGAGACACTGAGAGCATGTCAAGAATGCCTTAAATATGTCGCATGTGCTTAGATCATCTACCTGATAGGGCAACACACCACTTAAGATAATATCGACAGTAAATTAGCTTAACAGTTTGTGGTCTCAGCTCCAGCACTAGTGGGCAGCAGCACGCTGTCCATGTAGTGTGGTTTGTAAGTGCACCTTTTGTGATACATTTTGGGTCCTCTCTTTGGACATTCTTATCCAATTATTGGTTGCCATATCTATTTGTCTATTCCAAGTCTGAGTGTGACCAACATTTCTTTTTGAAATGCGATCTTGTAGACGATTCATTTTCTACTGCATGTTCTCATATGGTACTAGAAGCTAGGACTCGAGCTAGAAGTACATGTTCAGAAACTTTTCAATATCTCGGATTCTCATTTGGGAGAGGCTAAAATGAAATCGTATAGTCTTCACAAGCAGTTGTAGCTTGAATAAAGAGAATGTGGACTACTTTTTTCTTAGCCTTCTCCTTTATGTAGGCCATTCTATGGGCTATACATAGGTGCCACTTATTCCTTGGTATGTGCCTTGTAGGCCTAGTTATAGTCAGTTAGGACTATTGGTACAGTTAGTTCATGTACCATCTAGGTCAGTTAGGACACTTAGTCCAGTTAGGGCAGTTAGTCCTAGGGTTTTGTTATGTTGGCTCTCCCTTGAGCCTCCTCACTTGTACTTGCAGCATTTTCAATACAGCATCTCGTTTTTGAGCTTCCATCTATCTTTTTTGAGCTTCCATTGTCTCCCATAGCCAGCATTGGTATCAGAGCAGGTCAGGGTTTCACCCTCTAGCCATTGGCAGCCTCCCTGCGCTCTAGTTCTCGCATTTGGAGCTGTTTGGCAGCCTGTTTGAAGCTATTCGGGAGTCCTCTGTCACACGTGTGAGTTTCTGAGCTCTTTGAGCCCTTTTGTCGCCTAAATCTTCATCCCGGAGCTGCTGCTGCATAGGATCCCTTGTTCGCGGTGCATTTGACCTCAGCTGTAACCGGCCTTTTATCACAAAGGGCAGTGAAACTGTCTCTACTATCTCACAAAACTGAAAATACAGCCAACTTGAAACATTGCCATTGTCCACAAACAGAACTCAGAGCATAAAACTTCAATGCATAGCATTATTGAACCATTTAAGACAAGGGAGGCTAGAATGCCCCTACTCAGAAGCATGAAGAGTGACACCGGTTGGCCCCAACACTTGGCGCCCCTTGCGGTATTTATTTAATTACTGGTTAGCTCAAAATACAAAGGGACTCCCTTCAAGAGCTTACCCGCAGGTGCAACCCAGTACAATGCCAACCGGTGGCTGTGCTAGTGACCAACTCCCAGTGCTATTCCTTTGGCTCCTTTGAGTAGTCATGCATAACACAAGTAGAACAACCTGACAGCATGCCAAGCAATGCATTCACACATATCCAAGCCATTACTGAGCCCAAGGCTAGCCACTGCACCCCCAAGAAGAGAGTATCACAACCAGTGCCCGAATCCTCTCCCGGGCCAACGGCAGGGCATCCAACCTTGCAGAAACTTAGTAAGAATGGTAGTAGGATAGAGTAGGATTGCTGAATCTGCAAACTATGGTCCAAATGCCATCATGACCAGAAGGAGTGCGAGGGAGATAAAAAACAAAGTCCATAGTGATACTTTGCCATGGTCTATCTGGTATAGGCAAAGGCTGAAGTAAACCGGGCTGTTTCTGCCTGTCATACTTCACCTTTTGACAAGTGATGCATGTCTTGACATAAGCCTCAACTTGCTTCCGTAGAGAAGGCCAATAAAAGTAGTGTTTTACTGCTTTGATTGTAGCTTCAATACCCCTATGCCCTGCATACGGTGGGGCATGGCTTTCAGTGAGCACCTTATGCCTCAATGGCTGCGTTACACACAGCTTTCCATGCATCATCATAAATCCCTCCTTAAGTGTATAATGATCATGCCGATTTTCCTCCATAAGCTGATCATAAATACGTGCAAAAGCATCATCTGTAGCATACTGCTCCTTCATGGCATCAAGCTCATTATGATAAGCAATGGTAACTGTAGATACCTATGGTTTCTTGGACATAGCTTCTGTACGTAGCCTTCTGGAAAGTGCATCAGCCACTACAATTTTCTTTCCAGCCACATGCACAATCTGAAAATGAAAAATGGAAAGGAAGTTTGCCCATCTCATGTTCTTCTCTAACAACTTTCTTTGAGTGAGAAAGTATCGCAGCGATTGATGATCAGTTTGCACATAAAAATCAGCACCTAAAAGATAGTGTTTCCACACAGTAAGAGCATGAATTACAGCTACCAACTCTTGCTCATATTTATTCATGTTGTGTTTAGCATCTCAGAGCAGCCTACTCTCATATGCAACCACTCTACCTTCCTGCATAAGCACTCCACCAACACTATTGCCGCTTGCATCACATTGAAGAACAAAAGGTTTTCACAAGTTTGGCAAAATGATGACAGGATCAGAGCATAGCTTTTCTTTCAGCTCATTGAATGCTGCAATTTCTTTCTTCCCCCAACGGAAAGGCACTGCCTTCTTCTGCAAGCATGTAAGGGTGAAGCTATCTCAGCAAAATAGCGAATGAAGCGCCTGTAGTATGAACACAAGCCAAGAAAACTATGGACTTCATGTAGGTTCTTCAATGGAGGCCAATTCTTGATTGCCTCAATCTTGGCAGGGTCCATCCTCACTCCATCTCGTGAGATAATGTGTCCCAGGAAATGTATCTCTGGCATGAAGGATTATACTGACATGTAACCAAGAAATCCCAATGCTGGTCTTGTGCAAAATTAGCGGACTGCACTAGAAGAGCCAGATACTGCAAGAGCAGACTCTTTCTTCTTCTTTTCAGATGCTATGCGCTTTCCTGCATTCAGAAATATCATGCCTAGGTTTCCTGCAATAATTACATCTCTTCTTCTTGTTGTTATTCCCTGAAGAAGAGGTACCATGTGAATGATCAACATGGAAATGAGAGGGTTTTCCAGCTGAAACCTTGCCTTTACCTTTGTGTTTGTGATGGGCAGCAAATGCTTGATCACTAGCCATAGAAGCATTGCGATTCGCACGACTTTGCTCCTCCTGAAGAAGAAGAGCAACCAGCTAGTCAAATGAGAAATGATTGGCATCACCCCCTGCAACCAACCTCAATGTAGTAGCAAAGCCTTGATATGAATCAGACAGCCCATCAAGGGTATTAGAAACAAGCTAAGAATCAGGCATAATCTCATCAATGTTGGCCAACTGCTCTTTCAAATCCTTCACATTAGTGAGATAGGCATCCATGTTACCACCCTCATCAAGCTTCAAATCTTTCAATTGCTTGCGGAGATAGACAACCCTCGCCTCATTCCACACCTGATACAAAGATGCAAGCTGATCCCATGCTTGCTTAGCTGTCTTGCAAGACCAGATATGAGAGATAATAACCCGTTTCACTGAAAGAGCAATCAAGGCATGTGCTTTGGTATCCCACTGAATCTGCTCTTGTGTAGGAGGCAAAGCACCTGCAGCAGGAGGGGTAGGTGTTCTGGAAGTAGCATTAGAACCATCACCTGAAGAAGAACCAGAGGTAGTAGGAGTAGCACTAGGAGTAGCAGTGCATGTAGGCCTGACCTCAGAACCTGAAACAAGATGCCATAGATTCTTGGCAACCAAAACATGTCCCATCATGTATGACCACATGGGATATTTGGTGCCGTCAAGCTTGTCATCAGCCTCGAGCATACCAAAAAGATCATCCTTGTGGCTAGCCATTTATGCAAATACGGGACCAGTACCACAACGGAGAAAGGCAAAGTAGAGACTCAACTCTCAACTGCAAAAATTGCACAAGCCTCAAGGACTGAATGCAGAAGTGGACCTTTTATAGGCTCTGCCCAGGCCCCTTCAAATGACCGACCAGCAGGGTCGGTTACCCTGTCTTTTGGCTGACCATAGGGGCCCCATAAACTGACCAATGTTGGCCCTGGTCGGTGGCCCTGGTTGGGCTGACTTGGCCAGCCACAGGCCCCTATATAAGGGTGCCCTGGGCGGCCAGTCTGTGCTGCTGCTGGTGCCTCCATGTGAGGCCTAGAGCCCCCTCATACCTGCTGTTGCAGGCTGCGACCAGCCCATGTGCTGGTCGCCTATTTTTACCATGCGATCCTCCCTCCAATGCTGGCCTGGGTCTCTCCCCAGCCCTCCTACCTCTCACTGCTCCTTGTCCCCTTAAATCGGGGCCTCACAGGTGGGCACAGTGAGATTCTAACAGAGAGGACAGATATAAATGCGCCGTACAGTCTTAAATACGTCTGTACTGCCTTGAAATGTGATTGACAGCATCCATACAACCTCTAAAAAAACGTGTTGATGCTCCGTACACTTCCGTACAACCTGTATGGCTCACACGTGTTGGTCGCTTGCACAAATCCGTCCGTACACTGCTGCAGCTGATGTCACGGGGACGTAGTGGTGATAGTGAAGTGTCTAAACTAATTGTCATTGAATTTAGCCTGATGTTCATGATGCTTGTATGGCAGTTTCAGATGTTCATGATGCCTAGTTCTTTGATAGTGGTGCTAGCAAGCAAGACTTTTGGATGCTTAGCTTATGCTCATGTGCCTTCAAAGACACGCACTAAGTTGGATGATAAAGCTGTCAAGTGCATTTTTCTTGGGTATAGTTTAGAGAGCAAGGGCTATAAGCTATATCAGCCCCATACGGGCAAGTGTTTTGTTAGTCGGGATGTTGTGTTTGATGAATCTTCCACTATGCCTTTGCTGGACTGTCAAAAACAGCCCGTTGTTGATGCCCCTGACATATTTGACAGCTTGATGCCTTTGTTTCCATCCGATGCTCGGGATGATGTTCCATCTTAGAATGTACCTCCTCCATCTGTTGGTCATTTGCAGCCACATGTGCAGCCAAAAATTCAGCTTGATATGCCTCTCATTGATCAGGATCATTTGCACAGGGCTCTTGATCATGAAAGAGCTGAAATTCTGGAGCCCAAAAAGGTACCCCGTTGGCTCCTTGATACATTAAAAGACAGCAAACAAGATACTCCTCTACTAGCCCGTACGAGAGCAGCTATCCGGAAAGAGCATGCTAGTTTTGTTGCTTATGCATTGGTTGCTACATCATGCAATGAAGAGCCATTATGTCATCAAGATGCCTTTCGGAATGATTGTTGGATGGAGGCCATGCAAGCTGAATTGGATTCTATCCATCAGAATAACACTTGGGAGTTGTGTGATTTGCCTCCTGGCAAGAATGCCATTGGAACTAAGTGGGTTTACAAAATCAAACGGAAAGCTGATGGTTCAGTGGACCGTTACAAAGCCGGTCTTGTTGCTAAGGGCTATGCTCAGCAGGAACATGGCATTGACTTTGAGGAGACTTTTGCTCCCACTTTCAGGATCGCTACTATTCCTATTGTTATTGCCTTTGCTGCCCACTTTCATTGGCAGATACATCAGCTTGATATCAAGACAGCTTTCCTTCATGGGCATTTGCAGGAAGAGGTCTATGTTTCCCAACCTCTTGGCTTTGAGGTTGAAGGTTCTGAAAGCAAGGTCTGCGGCTTGAAAAAGGTCCTCTATGGATTGAAGCAGGCATCTCGGGCTTGGTATTGGAGGATTCATACTCATTTGCTCATACTCGGCTTTCAGATCAGCCCTACAGAGGCTACCCTCTACATCCGCAAGCGTGGGACAGATTTGCTGATTTTAGTCCTTTACGTGGATGATATGCTTGTGATTGGGACACATGCTCAGCAAATTGCAGATTTTAAACTTGATTTGCAGCAGACATTTTCTATGTCTGATCTTGGTCTTCTGCACTACTATCTAGGCATTCAAGTTGCTAGCAGTGAGGGGGGCATTTTGATGTCACAATCCAAGTACATTGGACAGCTTTTGCAACGTTTTCAGTTTGAGGATTGCAAGCCAGTATCCACACCATTAGAGCTTGGTTTTCACTTCTCTTCTGAGGATGGCAGCGGTACATGTGATGTCACTCTCTATCTGCAGGCAGTTGGTTGTTTGATTTACCTATGCCATACGAGACAGTTGAGCAGATATATGCACAGCCCATCTATGCACCATTGGCATGCCGTGAAGCGTGTTTTCAGATATCTTAAAGGTACTCAACATTGAGGCCTTCTTTATGGGGTTGATACTTCACTTGTCATGCATGGATTTACTAATAGTGATTGGGCTGGTTGTTCGGACACTCATGTGTCACATAGTGGCAACTGTTTTATGTTTGGTACTTCATGTGTTTCTTGGTTCAGCAAGAAGTAGAGTACAGTTGCTACTTCTAGCTGTGAAGCTGAGTACAGAGTGCTTTGGCTATTGCACGGAATCTTGTTTTCCATGCTCACACAAAGCATATTGAGGTTCACTATCACTATGTTAGAGAGCGATTATCAATAGATGATATTGAGTTGTCTTATGTTCCCACTGAAGACAACTTGGCAGATCTTTTTACGAAGGCTCTACCTCGACCTAAGTTTGAGGCTTTTCGGCAAGATTTGAACTTAGTACTTTTTGTACCTTGATCTGTTATACTCTGTACAGTCATAGGTTGCTATATCCCTATTGGACGAACATGTGCAACCATGACATTAGATATCTAGGTATCCTAAGCCATGTCCAGGATACTTCAGTCCATACCATGGAGGGGGTTTTGTATGCCATTCTATGGGCTATCCATAGGTGCCACTTATTCCTTCGTATGTGCCTTGCAAGCCTAGTTATAGTCAGTTAGGACTATTGGTACAGTTAGTTCATGTACCATCTAGGTCAGCTAGGACACTTAGTTCAGGTAGGGCAGTTAGCCCTAGGGTTTTGTTATGTTTTCTCTCCCTTGAGCCTCCTTACTTGTACTTGCAGCATTTTCAATACAGGATCTCGTTTTTGAGCTTCCATCAATCTTTTCTGAGCTTCCATTGTCTCCCATAGCCAACACTTTAGTGCTAGCCTTTGTCACGGCGGCTGAGTCTGCCCTTTACCTCTGGAGTGCCGATAGAAACTCAATATGAAGACCTTTGTGTAAATGGATGCTCAAGGGTATGTGGATTTGTTTTCGTGAGAGCATATGTTTACGCTATGTCTACATCCACTGTTGGGCACTGATGATGTCAGTTGGGACATCATAGTAGCTAGTAACTGTTATGTGTGATGGAGTTTATGGTTTTCGACCTTATGAGTGACTATCATGAGATTGAAACTGCACTATGTGTTGTGTTTTTAGAGGATGAGATTCATCTAGATAACTGCTCTTTCCTTCTATTGTAAGCCTATCAATGAGGTCTTTAGAGGCAATGGGAGTAGCCCAAAACACTTCATGTGTGAGCTGCGTTTCTGAACTTTTGTGTTCTACTCACTGGATGAGCCCTACACAAAGGCTAATGTCTCCTCCTGCTGCTAGTGCCTCTGCTGCTTCCTCCGTTTCCACTTTCTCTAGCACCCAGATGGACCTTTGAGGATTGGAACAAGAGCTGGATTCACTGCCCCTTGCTGCTGCACGTCTGATGGCTTCTATAGTGCCTTTGCTGCAGTTCTAAAGCTCCTCTGTAGCAGCCTGCAAGTGGCCTGTTCTGAATGGTTATGCGTCCCCCAAATGGGGGCTGTATATAGAGGAGATATAGGCCGACTGGCCCTTTCTCTTCCCGACCCAACCCTAGGGTTTGCTGACCAGTCTACTAGCTGACTAACCCAGTCTGTGGACTGGCGAACCAGACGAGCCCTTTGGGGCCTATAAAACATAGCTACCAGGGAATGGGAAAGTTCTAGGAACGTCAGATGCCGGAACAGGAATGTTTCAGGAAGGGGGCATGTGGAACTGGAACAGGAACGCCACATCATATGACACATCATCGCATGACAAAAAACTAGACTAGAATATGAAAGAAACTAACTTTGAACAGCTTTGAACTTTCCATCTGAGCTCTAGAACTTTCATAATCTATGCTTTGAGTATGTGGATGACTAAATGCTTCCCTAATATATGAGAAGACGGTTTCCAATATCCCGAATATATGAGGATGAATTTTTAGAGCAAAAAAAAGAAAGATGTTCCAGCCGTTCCAGTTCCCCCTGGCTTCACAGAACGGTGTTCCCCCTGTTTTGGAAGGGGGAATGCCATTCCCTGGTAACTATGCTTTAAAATCCCCCTTTTGCTGCACCATGTGCTGGGTCTTTCCCAGCTCTACAGCACACACAGTGGGCCTCTTATACAGCCAATGTACCCCTCGCCAATGCCTATGTACAGTGGGTATTGCCATAACAATCCCCATGTGGACTGACCTGCCTTTTCTTCATTTAGGGGCTCATGAATGTGGAATCTTAATTTGCGAGAGGTCATGGCTGTGAGCTGGATTCTTTGAGATGCAGTCTCGAACTTCTATCAAATTCGTCATCTTACCTCGCCCAAAGCGCCTGAGGCGTCTGATTCTACATGTAGCTGTTTGTCCCAATGCGAGCGTTCATGTCACCCAGGATCATGATGCCACTTTGCTGGTATAGTTGGGGAATGTCCATCCTTAGCTCTTTGAAGCGGTTGTTTAGGTCCATCCCTATGAATGAGCTATAGTACGAGGAATCATGATGGGGAATATAGAAACCAACAATGTTGAGGAGTCGAATCCAGATGTATCTTTTGTGTGCATCCATGTTGTGTACAGAGATTGCAGGACTGAGGGCACAATGGATTAGACATGTAATTTCCCTGTGGTTGTGTTTGCTTGATGCATTCTGAGCCCACCACGAACAATGCATGTCAAATGTGCATTGTAGGGCAGCCTGCACGTGTCATGTTCCCATGTCTCTGCCAAGAAAATGATATCTCCATCCTTAACTGTAGGTCTGCCCCTTTGTGCCAGGGATAGCCCTTGTAATTCCAAATGGAGATGCAACGTTGTGAGGTGGTCCCATAGGCCGCGTCTTCCTGCTTGAAAGACATGCTTGTGTCACCCTTTCCTTGCTTTTCCCATGTTGGCTTGTGGATTTTCCTTTTGTCAGCAAGGCGTTATCTCCTCTCTGTTTGTTGTTATGTTGTCAGATCGTTGCCCACGTAGAAAGGCGAGCCCCGCAGAAATACAGCACTGCTATGCAGGATAACATGTTGTACCAGGGGATCTAAAAAAATGCAGGCAATGGGCCTTCCGCGACCATTCTTTTGCACCTTTTCAAGCCTGGAGGCTCCCATTAGGGCAATGTTCTGCATCATGGAGGATTCTTTGCACTTTGGAAGTAAGTGAGGATTCCTTCAATTTGGAGGTGAGTGTCTCAGTGTTTTCATTGGCATCCTCTGGCACTCTCTTGATGATGATGCGATATGCTCGTTTTTTCTTTTCTTGCTCCTCTTTCAGAATGCCATACATCTCTTTTGCAAGTGCTTGAGGGGAAGTAGGGCGCTGGGCAACAGCTTGGCCCTTAACCAATTCAGCCCATGAAGATCAGGCTTGAGCCACCTTGTCTTTCGGTCCCTCGATGACCAGTGCATCCTCAAATTTTGGCCTAGTGGGCTTGCTAATGCTGAGCCTGCAAGACTGTCTGTTGTACATAACCTTGTCTTTCTGTTATTGTAAATTTTACAGGTCTTTTTCCTTTTTCTTTGGGCCCTCCACTTCAAGGACTGTATGCACTGCTTGGACCCCTTCATGGGAACGTCACTGGTGCAAGAAGAAGGTACGACATGTGGTCCTCACCAGGTTTCTGTTTCGCCTTTGGACGCCCGCTTGCTTTTGGCTAGTAACCTAGCCCATAGGGACCATGGTTGGAGCAGATGAGGGTGGATGAGGGGTGTTAGTGCTTTGATGCCAGGGACCTTGAGGCAATAGCTCATTGCCTATGGAGTTGTTCAACAACTTAAGAGGATGTGGCAATGTTCTCTCAGGATAGTAACTAGGATGCATCGGATCCAGTGGGACTTCACTCGGGGCATGGCAGCTTGGTTGATAGAGGTACGCTATGCTTTCCCTATCAAGATGATCTCTCCAGCCTATAGGATAGTGGGACTGAGTGTTACCTGCCTGGACATTCAGGACATGGTCCCTCCCTCTCGACAAAGGCCCGAGTTCTCCTCAGAGAGGACAGAGTTTTGGAGACTGTTATGCTTTTGTAAGGCATGGACTATGAGTGCTTCTTTCATTCTCACGGATTGAGGAATCCAGTGGCCTCAGAGAGGACAGGACAGAGTTTGGGAGACTGTTATGCTTTTGTAAGGCATGGACTATGAGTGCTTCTTTTATTCTCACGGATTGAGGAATCCACTGGTTGCATAGCCCTCCACCCCTGGTTGTTAGCACGTGATATTCTACCTGTGAGCTGGGATCTCGTGAAGCCGGCTATATAGCAGCCAGTTGTCCTTTCTGATTGGTTAAGCGTCTCATGGATTGCTGATCTGTTTTGGTCTTTTTCAAATAAATTTAATAGAAAGGTACTCTCTGAAAACAAAGAATTCTTGGTTGTCTTATTAATGAACATTTACTTTACCTTTTTAATAGTGCTCTATTTGGTTGAATACCTTTTAATCTTCCGATCGATACACTTCTCCTGTTTGACATTATGTAATGTACCTTTACAGGTTAAGGTATGGTGAAAAGGCTGCTAAGTTTACAGATAGAACAAATGAGCGTGCTAAACAGTATGCTCGTGCGTGTATTGAATCTGCAAAAGAGGCAAATGTGGAAGTTGTCGATCTTTGGACTGCTATACAGACAAAAGAGAACTGGCAAACAAAATGCCTCTGGTTAGCAATGATTGTTCTATATTTTTAGAAGGAATGTTCGTCTTTTCTTTCTTTTCTTTAAGAGGTTGATCATTTTTTCAATTTTTTTCTTGGATGTTTATTCGTTTCTTGTGCCTTGAAGTGTGTTTCCTCTCTGTGTAGAAGGGGTACAGAAAAGAACAGAATTTCCCTGAGAATCCAGAAGGATTTGGGGTGCTGCATTTTACTAGAAGAATATAATAGATAAGAACACTAGTAAGATTGTAATATGGATAGTAATATTTTTTTTCTGGGTTTATTTGTTTCTGGTGCCTTGAAGTGCATTGTTTTCCTGCAGGTAGAAAGGGACGAAAATTACTGTAAAAGACCATACTGATTACTGGTACAAGTTGTTTTCCCAAGATGGACCTGAAGTTAAGGGTTAATGGCTGAAAAGAATATGCCTGCTGAATCCTGATTCAATTAATGTTGCACGGCCAAAGTACGTATAAATAAACAAAGGAGTACAAGTACTTGTGAGCACTGCCTCATATTGTAATAGAAGGTGGATAACCACGTGGAAAAGAAGGGGATAAAAGATTGAATTAGAAGGGTGAGCAGACATTTTTTAACAAAAGTGAGAGGAGAAAGCACTGCCTGGAAGGCAGTGCTAAAAAACAGACAGGATCATTTCAGATTTGAGGCATGGCACAATCAAGGCATGTTGGAAGGGTTTGAAATTACAATTGACAATTGTTTTCAGCACGTATCCCCCTACAAACCAAGAAGAAGCTAGATTGGAGCAATAATGGTATGCAGAATCTCAAATCCACTACATAGACCTACAGCAATCTCAAAGGCAACTAGCTGGAAAAAAAGACAGAAATGACTTGAAAGCTAATTCCTTGGAATTGGCTAAAAAATAAAGATCTATGTCAAAAGTGGCCTACAGTTTAAGAAAGCAGGGAGCTGCTCTGAAAGCAAGCTGATGAGGGTGAGGAAGGTCAATCTAAAGCAAGTAATGCTAGTGTGATAGAGGTGATGCAGCGAAATGTGTTATTGGAGTCATTTGTTCTTAGCTAAGGAGATAATCTAGAAGACTAAATGAGAGCAAATATGTTTGTGGCAATCCAAATCAAAGCATTTTTGAATCTATGAGAAGTGGTTTGAGGAGCTGAAACCAGATCTGGAAAGGCATTCAAGGAAAATTTTAATAATTAACAATTATCCAGCTCCATTGATATCTCCTTCATTGTAGACCATACCTCATATTCGACATGTGTCATTAATAGAGCGGTGGAACACGCCTTGATATGATGGAAGAGGGGGAAGCACCTTTTGAAGTGATGTGCTTGGCATCCTTCACGTCCATTCATAAATAGCCAAAACTATGCTCTTATATACGAGTTTTTATTGTTCATACATGAAATTAAGAGAAACAAGAACGTTGGGTAAGAAGAAAGTGGTCATAAAAATAAGAAGAAAAGACTTTAAAAGAGTACAAACATTTACATAAGACAACTCTCAAAAAGAGGCATTGTGCTAATTTTTGAATGATTGCACCCATCAGTGAGGCTGTACGTTTCCTAAATCTTCCATTGTACAAAAGAAGACTCTATTGCTTTTCATGTGAGCGATGTGAAGCTTCGCCATTGGTAATGAGAACATGAAGCAATGTGTGCAGAGAGGTCCAAGGTAAGGTACTCGTCTAATTTCTTATCTTAAGGTCCTAGAATGTGTTTTTCATCAACTAGTATGTTGGCCCCATGTCAAGGTCTCACAATCTCATCTCTATATCCTGAGCAATCGGTCTCTGTGTCGTATGGTCGAAGCTCAACAGGGTGCTAACCACAGTTACGCTGAAACGTGTTTCAGAGCCCAGCCAGGCTTGAAATGCCGTTTCAGCCAGTCTGAAACGCGTTTCAGAGCCTTGAAATGTGCTGTTTCAGACAACACAGGCTGCTAGGTCTCCAAAATCACGCGAAATCCGCCGCCAGCCCCGTTTTTTGTCTTTTTGCATTTGATTTTGGCCTCCTTCCACTCCTTCAGCCTCATACTCTCTCTAGAGTCCATCCTCAAGGTTTTCCAGCCCTCCTTCAGCCCCATTCACTCCTTTCCTCTCCTTTCTCTCCTGCAGCTTGCTTCAGCCCTCCATCATCATCTACTCCCCTCCAGCCCTCCTTCAGCCCCCTCTTTCAGCCCTCTCTTTCAGCCTTCTGTTCCCTCCTCTTTCAGGCCCCACTTTCAAGTTTCAGCCCTCTCTTTCAACCCTTGGCTCTCTTTGCAGTTTCAGCCCCCCTTTCAAGCAACAAGCTTCCATGGCTTCAAGACACCCTACCCCTGAGTCTCATTCCGAGGTAGAATTCACCCAATCAGATTTTTGGTGGAGTCAAGTCGATCTCCTGGGTGCCTACGACTCCAAGAAAGGAGGCACTCGCAAGTTCATGTGCAGGCTTTGTGGATTGAAAAGAGGTGGGATTCCTGATAGGGTGAAGGTCCATCTTCTTGGCATCAAGGGAGAGGGGATTACAATATGCAATGAAATATCCGAGGAAGAGAAAGAAAGGTTGGCATGAGAGGTTGAGGCATTTCCTTCCGCGAAGAAAGGTAGGACTATTGCATGCACTGGTGGAGGAGCTACTTCAGGTGCTCATATGGCTACTGCAAAAAGGAGTCATCTTCCCTCTACTGCTGCTACTACAATTTCATCTTCTGGGAGTGCACATGTTCTTGGAGCTACAGGTTCTACTCCTACTGCATCTCCTTCACCTCTCCCACCTACACGAAGGCAAAGCACCCTTTATACTGCATGGCATCCATAAAGGAAGACACAAGTAGATGCAGCCGTGGCCCATTTCTTTTACTCGAATGGGATTAGTTTCAATGTGGCACGGTCTGCTTATTTCAAGGAGATGGTGACTGAAATTACAGCCTTTGGGCCCACATACAGCCCTCCCACTTTTGATGCATTGAGGGGAAAGCTTCTAGAGGATGAGGTGAAGGCAGTTAATGAGGCCACCTCCATATTCAATGGAGTTCTTGTGTTGCCCATTGTTTGAATAATTTGTTGAAAGACATTGGCAAATTACCTTGGGTAAAAATTGTTATTGATAATGGAAGAGAGATAGTTGGGTTCATTACACGCCATCATTTTTCTCTCTCTTTGTATCACACCTATGCAAGGAAGGAGCTTTTGAAGTATGCAAAGACAAGGTTTGCATACAATTATATGATGCTTCGCAGACTCATTGAAATGAGACCTGCTCTTAAGCAGGTTGTGGCAAGCCCACAGTGGGATGCATGGCCCACTTCAAAGCAGGCTCTTGGGATATTGGTGTACGATTTGTGCATAGGCAGCGATGACTTTTGGGTTGATGCATCACACTTGTATGACTTGTGTAAGCCGATTGTCTTGTTGCTAAAAAGGTTGATGGAGACATGCCTTTTATTGGCAAGGTATATGAGGGGATGGATCGTATGATAGAAAATATCAGAGTGTTAGAGAAAGATCCCCACAGGTTGAAAGAGCTGGAGGACTTGGCTGTGACTAGGTGGAATCAGTACTACTCTCCCATTCATGCGGCTGCATTTGTGTTGGACCCAGAGTTTCAACACAAGGCAACTGCACAACAAAGTGATGTAGAGGTGGTCCGTGGTTGGAACCTCACTCTTCAGAAGATGGTGCAAATGCCAGAGGCTCGCCGGACAGTGAAGGACCAGCTCGCCAATTACCGCAATAAGGAGGGCATATTTGGATGGCCAGATGCTAAGCATGACAGGTAATCCTAACTCATTTAAATTCTTAAATTTTACTATTCAATGATTCATAATTCTCAGATTTCATGAGCTTTGCCATATATCTGAATTTTATGATCTTTCAAATTTCAGATTTCGAGTTGGGTGTGTTACATGGTGGGAGGATTATGGAGCTGATTCCCCACAGCTGCAATCGAAGAAGAGGAACCGTCTCAAAGCACACAAGGCAAACGATCTTGTCTTTGTTAATGCAAACTTGCGTTTGCTTAACAGGATGAGACAGGAGTACACTCATGACAAGTTCATTGGTTTTCATAAGCCTGATGACACCCTCACTAGGGGGAGGACGATGACGATGACGACGATGAGATGGCAGTGGAGGAGGAGGAGGAGGAGGACTCTTGAGCAGCTGAGCTATCTAGATTCTAGAATCTACATTATGGATTTTGATCATATCATCAGTGATGTAGCGGTTGGCCTTAAGGCTTAGAGCCTAGGCTTTTGGGAATCTGAATTTTGTACTTTTGACTCTTGAGTCTTGAGTCTTGACTCTTGACAATGAGACATAATACATATATGAATCATATATTATATTGCCTTTGGCATTTTGTAACTTGTCAATCTTCAGCTTTTCTCATTGATTTCAGATTTTTCATTTATATTTATAATATGTATTGCTCACTGCTAAGTTAACTTCTAAGCTCCAAGTTCTAAGTTATAATTTGTAACTTGTTCTAAGTTCTAACTTCCAACTTCTAAGTGACATTGTGCCATGTGGTAAGTATTATGCACTATATTTTAAGTTACAGGTAGGCTATAGGCTGTAGCATTCTAAATGTGTGTGTTCTCATCTCAAAACTCCCTTTTCTAAACGTCCCTTGCTGACGTGGCGTTTCCCCGTTTCAGCCCTCCCAGAAATCCTGAAACGTTTCCGTTTTCGTTTTGTTCCCCGGTCTCCCGTTTCCGTTTCCCCTAACTATGGTGCTAACGGGGTTGTGCACATATCTAGCTGTACGAGATCCTCTTGAATGACCTCGTTTGCCTCATGATAAGTGAGTGGAAGAGAACATGCCTTGAGACTAAAAGTTTGCAATCTGTCCATGTGAAGCCCAAGGCTCACAAATCATCTGCATGTCCTAGCATATCAGCATCTAGGATCTCCCTTGGCTGCTAATGCCATGGATGCAGATAGGGCCAGCTATAATAGCCTACATCGACTTGAGGTCATGGTCGATGGAGGTATGTGATCACTTGGAATGTTGCATCAAGTTGAAGGGACTCCGAACTCAGCCAAGAGGATTTGGTGTGGGATTGATATTACGATTAAACTGTTACACCTGAACTTTTCTCTTCAAATCACGGGCATAGGCACACACAATATCCTCCCAGCCAACCTCGGTGGTTGCAAAACTCAGAATACCAAAAAAAATTACGTGAAAGCTCCTGCTTGCAAAGTTCCACCGAGCCCCAATTCCCTAGATGGATCTAGTATGCCACATGTCTTCATTCTAGGTTACCTCCTAAATGCATCATTTACCCCTCTCTTGGGATATCATTGAAATCCCCTTGGCACATTTAATGCATTTAGACCCCTTAGCCTTATATCCACCTAGTCTTGTGCCATGTCACCCTCACCAAAGACCTTGACCTTGATTCCTTTTTGATTATTTACGTAAAGCTCAAACAAATATAATACAAACATTGATCCTTTAAAGGAAAATGTCGACTAACCCTTCCGAGGTCATGTTGCCTCAACTTGAGCGTAACAATTGAAGTCTTACTGCAAGAGAGATGTATTTATGTGCACATGTATACTACATGCTCATAGGCACACAAATGTACCTATGTACCTATAGATGCAACACATTTCTAGGCGAAACAACTCCTACTATTTTGAAATGTTTCTATTTGAAACCTACAAAATGTGTTTCTGAACCCTTTGTGAACTACTATGTAGCCTCTTTAAAGAATTTTGGGAACCAGGCCATATAAGGTCACATTATAGTCTTAGGTAGAAGGTAAAACCTTTCCTTCTTTGAGAATCAACATCATCCATGATAAAAAATATGGGAATGTTCTCTATGTTTTGTAGATGGAGTCCCAGGTCACCTCTAATAGCGGGAAAACCATGCTATGCAACCAACACTATGATTTGAACTTGCATCTTTCCTCGATCTGGGATTCTTATCGGAGTGCACTCTCCATCATCCTCTATTTCTTGCTATATTAACAAGTCCATAAATCATTGAATCACTTAGTCCTTAAATCAGCTTTAATCAATGAAACACTAGATGCACCTTGCATCTTAGTGATGATTCCAATTTATAGCCTACCTCCTTACCTATTCTTTTTGAAATTAACCAGGACTCATAGTATGAAGCCGATAACTTAATAGTCTTACTATCAAGGACTTAGCGTGAGGGAAAATCTTAGGAAAAATTTCTCCCTGTCCTTAAAAGGTGCATTCCCGTTTATAGCTTGGTAGATATTGGCTCTTGGTAATTTTAGCATCTTCTAATCTTGGGTAATCTGGGCATGTCTTACTTCACCTAGTACTCCCTATAAGAAAACCCTAACAATGGTGACCATTTGCTAACACATATGCTTTTAGCATGTCCTCCATTTGCTCTTTTTGTTTGACCATCCATTACATCCTCGGACTCTTTTCACCCTTTTTTGTGCATCTAGACATGTGGGAAACTGTTTTAGAGATAAATTTGATTTCTTATCTGTTTTAATATGAGTAAGCTTCATAACTTTGGAGAAGATTCTATCAAATGGTCCAAATTTAAATCTTCATTAGTTAGTACACATATTGAGATAATAATACAAGGTGAAGATCAAGATAATCCAAGCATTAGTCCCATTTGTAGCAACTCATGAGTCTCAGCTTTATACACATCTTTGCAAGGCTTTGATGTTGGAAAAATTGATGAACTATGTGGCACAAGTGCTAAACAATTGTACATTGGTGTTGACAATATTACCTTTGGGATAATTTTGGTTTAGGTTTAATCAAAGGCCAAAAAGAGTGGTAGGTGGAGCTCCTAGGTTTAGGTTTAATAAAAGGCCAAAAAGAGTGGTTTAATCAAAGGCCAAAAAGAGTCCTAGGTTAGGACATCCATGATGTTATGTCATGGACAACGGCTAGAGATTTTTAATGGGCCGAATGATGTAGCAAGCCTCCACATGCCATAATCATGGATGAAGGGAATGGTTGCCAAATGGCACCATTCCACTGGTCTATCTCTTGTGGTCTTACCATGTGTCACGTAAGTATGCACTCACCATCTCACTCACTCTAGGGCAGCCAAGTAGATGTAGGTATTGCATCTAGTGCATGTATTTGATTTAACCAAGGTTGAGTAAGTATATATTTTAAACTTTGGTGATCCATTTGAACATCAAATTTCACACCAAGTAGAAAATGCCTCTAATATTCTATGCATGAACAACTGCAAGTAGTTCACGATCATGAGTGGGGTGTTTCTCTTTGTGTTTTCTAAGTTTTCTAGACTGTTGATTTGAGCAACTAGTTGTGTGAACCCCTAACCTATTGCATGAGCAATAGGATGGGGAAGCTCCCAACCTATTGCTCACATAATAGGCTAGGGGTGCACACAACCTATTGCTCAAATCAACATATTTTTTTATTTGAGCAATAGGTTGTGTGCATAGCAATAGGTTGGGACTTTTCTCAACATGTTGCTTAACAGATTGGGATACAACATAACCTATTGCTCAAATCAAGATATCTTATAAATTATTTCTTGCGGTTTAGGTTTAGCTAGGGTTCTGTAAATAGAGTATAGGGTTTAGGGTCTAGGTTCTAGGGTCTAGGGTCATAGGTTTAGGGTCTAGGGTTTGGGTCTAGGACTTAGGGTTTAGAATTTAGGATTTAGGGCATACATTTGAGTTCTAGGGTCAAGTGTCTAAAATCTAGGGTGAAGGGTCTAAAATCAAGGGTCGAGGGTCTAGGGTCCAAGCTTTAGGGCCCAAGGTTTTGGATTTAGGGTCTATGCTAATTTCATAGGCTAAAAATAAGGATGTATATATTCCAAACCACACAATTGATATCTGATGGGTATGATAATTTGAAAAATCCTTAAACTAAGTAAGGCTAAGGCCTAAGTAAAGTATCATATCCATTGGAGACAAGCACACATGCTAGAAGTACACCGATGCATATTTTTCAACACTCATGCATGATGCATGGTAAGAAACAAGGAAATATGCATTCCAAACAATGAAAATGATATCAAATGGGCATGATACTTTGAACAAGCAGTAAAACAAGTAAGTTTAAGGCTTGTACAAAGTATCATGCCCATCAAATACAAGCATTTTAATTGGTCACATAGTGTCAGTGTGAGCCCTAGCTTCTATGAGAAGCCACCAAGAAGTGTTAGAAAACAAAAGGTTGTGGAGGTTGCTTGCTAAGGCCAATGCTCCCTTACTGTGATTTGTATCAGGTTTTCTTTCAGTCTCATAGACTCATCGGCTTCCGAAGACTCTAATAAAATTTCTTTCTTTTCTTTCTTTCCCTTAATGCAGCGGAAGATAGATAAACAAGATAGTGCCCAGGAGTCACACAGCATCAATTTCAAATCTTCTTTGCATGATGTGTACAATGATTGATGTGCATAAAGTAAAGGATCTGTGCTACATAGAGATGTAGAAACGGCATATATATTTGTCCAACGTGGTCCTAATCATATGCAAAAGGTGAGCACACTGTATCACCCTCTATCAGTAGGGTGCTGACTAGATGTGGACCCTAGTGGCTCCCCAAACTGTTCTTCTAACTTCTTGTGGCTCCCCTAGAGCTTGTGTGGATCTCGTAGTGCTACCCTGCAAGCACGCCTTGCTGCTGCTCCCTTGGACTGCTTGCTCCTGGATGCTTGGCCTGCTTTTCCTTGGTTCCGTTTCCCCTTGCTGCTGTATAGGCAGCCCCTTGATGAAGACTCTTGCTGTAGATCTGGACATCCCTGCTGCATTGGCGGCAGCTCCCAATTGAGGCACCAAAATCAGCCTTGGGGCCTTTTTATAGGCTGGAAACCCAGCCAACCTGCCTGTAAACTGGCTGACCAGTCCATAGAATGGCCGAACCTGTAAACATAGGCACTGAGCTAGAGTTATCCATGTAATCGAGCCCTTGCTGCGTCCTTTGTTAGGAACTAAGACTCAGCCAAAGGAAGAAGATCCTCTGCAAGTTTGCAAGAAGAAATCTGCTCTAAAGCAGGTAAGGGATATACTGTAGGTTGAACGGCTATAGAAGAGGGTCTGAGAAACCCTAGTTTCAAGGCTGAGATCATGTAAAGACCTCACAGCTGTGGGCCAAAGTGTCGAGCATCTAGAGCAGGCTCCAAAGCAGAGAAGCGTCTTCATTTGCAAGGAGTACCTGCAGAGGATAAACAAAGAGTGATTTGGAGCAAAAGGGCCTGAAGCCTGTAGTGGCAACGAAGACTTTTGCATAGAGAAGTGTGCGAGAAGACCAAATGGTGGTATTAGCCAAAAAGGAAGCTGACAACCTGCACATGATGGAAACTTTTAATGACGAAATCAGCACAAGAACCTGCAAGAGGCTCAGCCAAGTGCCGATCTGAATCTGCATCAACAAAGGCAATACGTTGCACATCTGTAAATGAAGAAATACAAATAAAACAAAGTAGTGCTTCACCAGCGGCAGTAGTAAACGTGCCTTCATTGACACCCTCCATTTACACAAGCAGAAGCATTCATCGCCTACTTGCAGCTAAAGCCTCATAAAGGCCTCTGCATAGGCCTAAGAAGAACAGAGCGGAAGGAGCTGGCGACCAGATCACAATCAAGTGCATACCTGCAAAGAACAAGCAAACAGCAGACGACCTGCAGATCTGACTCATGATTGTAAGCTGAAGTGGATATCTGTCGACAAGCGATGTGAAAGGGGGCAAAGTGGCGTGTTGCAAACATCACATCCAAAATCAGGTTAGTGCAACGATCATCCCCTTCATACTGTTGACAAAACATTGGCACAATCTGTGCAGACAATCAGTGTGGAAATCTGCAATCTGTAATCATTGTCATTTTGTGGAAGACATTTGATGTCTCCACATATGGCAACATTGCAATAAGGCCAGCGCAGAAAGGCTCAAGGGGGGGCTGCCTGAAACCCAACAGAGAGAGGCAACCTGCTTGAGAAGATCAGGAAGCCTTTGCAGAGGCCTAAGCAGAAGGTGATTCACAGGAGCAAACAAACGTCTTCAGAAATCAGAGATTTTCTAAGGGATACAGATGCAAATATTTTTGTCGACAGAACATGTTTTTCCCATTGACAGACATGGACAGAAATCTGATCTAGGCCTTTAAAAGTTTTTTTTATAAAAAAGACTTCAGAATCTGACGTCACCCTAAGGCCTACTTCAGGTGTGCCACCTGTTTTGAGTGGCTATAAGGCCATGCTTGTCTCGCCACCAAGTATTTCATCCTAGCCTTGCCCTTCGAACGTGCTTTTTGCATGCCGTCATATCCACAAGCACCTTGCTGCGAGGCTTGTGAAGCTGCACCTTGATTGTGTGTATTTGTCTCATCATCGAGAACTAGCATCTTGCATTTGTTTACCCCAGTTCATTGATTGGTCTATCCTCTGTCTTTACAAAGAAGAGAACATTTTCAATTGCTAGTTGTATTGCATGGGCCTGATCGTGGTCATCCAGAGTACTCTCGTGTAATAATCTCATACCCGGTTATCCTCTCACATGGAAAGAGGGGTTTACGATAACTAGAAGATCCTCACATGGAGAGAAGATCACTAGCTGTTTGGAGGTGGTTTTGGGCTCTACAGGGAGTGTCATCATCGTTTCAATCGACTCCGAATAGTGGTAGGGGCTTAAGCCTTATTTATATTTGGTCTCTTATTATGTTGTGCTTTAATTAGAAAGTGTTTGCTTAGGTGTCATCACTTTCATTTGATTGATTTGCTCTTTTAAAGTACACACTGCACTCACATAGCTAAGCCACGATGAGTCAGGCCAATGAATGTCGCTTTCCAGAGAGTACCAAGTTAGACGGAAACAACTATAGCATCTTGAAATTCAAGCTTTGGGCAGCCACAATTTCGGGAATCAAGGATAGCATTATCAAAAACCTAAAAACAGCAGCTAACCCGGAAGATATAATAGATCACCTATGAAGATGCTAGTACATCAAAAGCCTTATTTAGTAAAAGTCAGTTAGGTAGACTTAGAATGCGAGAGGGTCAGAATATAAATGGTCATTTGATTCAGCTCAAAGACCTGATAGAACAACTGGCAATGCGTGATAGTTGATCCACAGGCAGTTGATCTTCCTCTCAGAAGTCTTCCAGACTTGCGGGACACTTTTGTCACCATGCTCTCTTACAAAGAGCATCCTCCCACTTTGACTAGATACATGGTTATTTCATTACTCAGGAACCAAGAGGTAGAGCAAGAAGTTAGGTAATCAGGACAATACGAACCTTTATGGCTAAAACAGTATTAGAATACACTTTAACGATGTGATGCAGCTTCTGGGTTTGATGTGCCAGCGTGCACTAGCCTTAAGCTCTTCAAGTTGAGGCTTCACGACACTAGACCAGCCTTAAGGTGACACTGCTAGCAACCCAACTGAGATGTCTATTGTTAAACTTGTAATACACTCAACAGGAGCTCTGATACAAACTGTAATACTAAGGGTCTATGAACCTGTCCTCCTAATTAGAGAGCTGAGATGTCTATTAATAGGGCCTCCCCTATTCGCTTCTCGTGCTATTAATTAATTAATCGCTTTCACGTGTAGCTCAATTAACCTATGCTTTAAGTAACCCGATAATTTAAAAAAAAAAGGAAAAAGGTAACCCGATAATTTAATAAAACGATTAATTCAACATTTAACTTATATCAAACACTGCGATTGACACAATTGATACAAAATTTGGATACTTTATTTACGCTGCCTGCAATTACAATCGCCTTCACGAGGCTCAGCAAAACTTCAAAATTGATCCACAGTTCCCACTACGATCGTTGAAAAACTTAGGTAATGTGAATTCCATTCCTGGATTTTGTGATAAGCGGCAAATAGTCAGGCAAATGCACACGGCTGCTGCTGGAGGATTCACTTCCATTGGTGGAATTTGCGGGCTCCTTTCCAAGCCGGTGTTTTTCAACAGACCCACACTTTGAACCTGGCTTGTAGTTAGAGGGATTTCATTGCATAGCAACAAATTCTGATCCCCAACATCGATTGGCTCAGCTGGCGCACTAGTTGGAAACACAGTACGAGGAGGAGTAACACCAAAATCAAAATATCGAGGCGCATCATGATGCTCAATGTGCTGATCCAGTCGCGGCTTGCTCATTCCTGATTTGCAGCAGAAGAATATTGGCTAATATCACTAGCCATTAAGGTATTCGGTGAAACCATGGCCTTCCAAAGGCACTGCGTCCTTCGAGCGTCCATCCCCTTTCCCTGGTATGGAATTACCCACGCGGCAGATGGATAGTACTGGCCTGATTGGAGCATTTTCAACAGACATTTGCTCAGAGTCATTCCTAGCCTGCAACCCAATTTGAACTTCCAAAATAGGAACGAATGATAAAAAACATTTACGCTGCTCAGACAAACCTGATTCTTGATTTCATCTTCCCCATACCTGATATATAGCTCTATGCTAGTTTCTAAGTCTTGGCGACTAACATTTTTACACACTCTTTTGAAGTGAGGTTGCCCGTAATCTTTAAGACAATATCCTAGCATTCCATGATACGTATGAAGATTACGTTGCTTCAAACAACGACACATAATCAAACCGCCTTCCGGTCTCTTAACATCCCACCCAAGATATTTATGTATTAACCTGTTGACGGTATGAATGCTTCGTGCAGAGATCCGAATGACCATTTGGAAATGCAGATGAGACAATGCACCTCCACGTTTGACAGCACAAAACCCTGACATGCAAACCTCCTGCAAATTTTTTCGACATTCCGAAGCATACCCACGTTGATATCACTGCCTCCTACACCAACCGTGATACTCAACTCAAAAACTTTCGACTCCCCGCTTTTCCTGGCTTCGCAGGTCTTGCCTTCGTCCTGCACAAACCTCAACATCTCAGTAAACAAGTCCTCGTCTCTCCAACAATTTCTTGGGGATCCACGTGGATTGATGACTTTTTGTTGGCTTGCATCTTTGAGAGTTGACTTTCCACGGTCGCATAGCTTGAACCTTCGTGGAGGTAGGACAGTGGAAAGACAAAGCTATATACATACTCTTATTACGACTAACCATTCAAAGGCCTAACTTTCTTCACAATCACAGGGGTAGGCATGTATTTTCCTCCCAGCCAACCTCGATGGTAGCAAGCACACACACTCTCTTACGTGAAAGTTCCTGCTTGCAAAATCCCAACGAGCCCCAATTCCCTAGATAGATCTAGTATGCCACATGTCTACCATTTAGGGTACCTCTAAATGCATCACCCCTCTCTTGGGATATCATTGAAATCACTTGCCCCTTGGCACATTTAATGCATTTAGACCCCTTAGCCTTAGATCCACCTAGTCTAGTGCCATATCACCCTCACCAAGGACCTTGACTTTGATTCCTTTCTGATCATTTATGTAAAGCCCAAACAAATATAATACAAACATTGATCCTTGAAAAAAAAAGGTCTTCTGACCCTTCTGAGGTCATGTCACCGCAACTTGAGCGTAACAACTTTGGCCTTGTATAGTTTTAGAAGTTGAAGCCATAATTGTATCCTTCGGGAGCCAACAGGAGTTCTTGTACACGCTGCAGTTGCAGTAGGTCTGTTTCCCTTCGAAGCTATAGCTATAGTTACTTTTGGGCTGGTTGGCATCGTCATTGTTATCCTTGGATTCGTCCGCAGCACAACTCCTCGCAAGCCTTTTGCCTTTCATCCTTGCTCCAACAATCCGCCAGGTCCATTTGCCCAACAATCTATATATCACAGGCATCGGCTGCAACATCGACCTCATTGTGAATACGGGCGCTGATTCCATCATTCAAACAAAGTAAATACGGGCATCGTATCCATCATCAATCTTGTCGTGGCACGCCGTAATGATCGCAGCGTAGGGCACCCCTTAAATCTCCAAATAAACAAATCTAGAACATGGCATGCATATCTACCACGTGGCATACCATGCATCCACCCTTCCACCCCCCCAGAAAAGAAAAACACATGCCCCCACACACGGACTAATTAATTAATTCCCAATTTCAATTTGGGGGTCCCTGTTGTTAAACTTATTTCTTCTCCTATTACACTCAACAAGAGCTCTGATACCAAACTATAACAATAAGGGTCCTGTATTTCTATGAACCTATTTTCCTAATTAGAGTGGTGCACACACACATCAAGGGCTCTCAAGATCACATTTCCACCTAGTCACGGCCTCTTTCACACCCCTCATGGGACTCGGGCCACACCTAAACCTTGGATTCCACCCTCCATACTATACTTGACGATTTGCCAACACGGGTGCTCAAACATGCAACAACTGTCTCTTGGCTCTACAAATTTTAATTTTTTCTAGAGAAAAGATCTTTCTATTAATGCTTGAAAAACCAACCCTACAAATCAGCTGCCCACAAGGTGCTGATCATGGGAACATGAGGAAGAAAACTGGCTGAAAGAAAGAAGACCAGCCTGTTTCCAAGTATATAGCTCTGAAACTAGGGCTAACAGCCAGGGGGTAGACAATACAACCAATGAATACCTCATGGCTTTAAAATATAGAAATGCTTGGTGCCCAAGCCTTGTAGAAACGCTCCAGTCTTTTGACGGCTGTCGCTCAAGATCCTAACATCTAGCGTGTTGGAAAGGTCACCTCCCCATCTGTAAGCCCCCCTATGAGGAGAGCATGGGGGAGGTGGACCTGGGTCCTAAGGGATGGTCACATGGGCAGCAAGATGGCTGCCATGGGGGCAGAGATCAAAGAGAAAAAGGAAAGTACCTGGACGCATCAAAGGGGCTGCAACACATGGCATCAAGACCATGGCAGATGGCGATGCATACTTAGCATAAATCTGGCCTTTTGGAGCAGCACAAGATGGCGGGATATCCCGGGTATATGCGCCTACATGGCGAGCTATCTGGCGAGGCGTGTGGGTAGGCACATGGCCTGCAACATACCCTAAAGATGGCGCATGGCAGGACAGATCAGCAAGTAGGTCAGCTAACGGTAGGGCTGGTTGGGGCTGGTTGAGCCAGCCAACCAGGCCTTGGTTAGGCTGGTTAAGAGGGCTGGGTCCCTGCCTAGAACAAAGGCTGCAAAGGGCCTAGTAAAGACCCTTATATATGGCCCTGGTAGGGCTGGTAGGGGCAGCCATCCAGGTCGGTTCTCAGCCAGACTGAGTCGGCCAAGCCCCTAGAGGCCTATTAAAGGGCCCCTTGTGGGGCATTCAATCATCCAACAACTCAGCAAAAACAGGAGCAGACAGGAGCAGCCATAAGCCACTCCCTTGGGCCTCATATGGGCAGTGAAGGAGAGTTGAAGGTGCGCTGCAGACTGAGCTCTCAAGGGGCTGAACCTTGGCTGTCTCTCTGGGCAGCAAGGTGTTGTGATGTGGACAGAGAGTCTACATACGCTCGAAGTGGAGCACACAGGCTCAAGTCTAGAGATATCAGGCAGATAGTAGGTGATAAGATTGCTTTGGTGGGACTTTGGATCTATCTCTTTTGTATTGTGTCCATAGCTTTGGACGGAAATATATTGTTTTGGTGGTTTCCATATCTGGCTGGATTATAGTCTATTGTTGATTCTGCACATTTATTTGGTGCACCTAAGTTTAAGAAGTTTGTGATTCCACTCCCCACACACACTGTGTGAGCTCCTTTGCTATTCTATCAGTCTTCTGTTGTGCGTACCCTCTGTTGGTCGATTTCTAACACGGTATCAAAGCCCAAGTAGGAGGCTCACAATTGTGGAAGCTTGAAGGCAGGGACCTTGCTGAAGGATGACCCTGATTCAGAAGCTCTTGGGAGTTGACTTCCACAACTAAAAGACAGAGTGCCCTTGTGAGAAGCAGGGTGACTCAGGTTCAATCAATTCGTACAGAGTTCTGGTCTACAGAAAGTTGAGTTCGTTCGATTTTATTGTGTGGTTTAGCAGCAGAGATGCCGATTTCAGAAGCCTCTTCAGCCCCTTCTCTCCCTTACTCCTCCCCCAAATTTCTTTCTTTCACCATCCCTAACTTTGGTGAGTTTGGGAAACTGGATGGGACAAATTACCCTATTTGGAAGGTGAAGATCCGGAGTCATTTAGTGGCTCGGAAACTTTGGAAACTGACAACGGGAGTCGAGGAGAAGCCGGAGGATGTGGTGGACAACAATGGGAGGAACTCATACTAGTAGATGGAGAGAAGCTTGAAGCTTGGGAAGATAGAGGTGCCCACGCCATGGCATTGATCATAGGGACTACAACGGACTCTGTGCTTCCTTACATCCAGATGACCAACACGTCAATAGAGGCGTGGGCCATTTTGAAGGATTTGTACGAGACATATAACACATCATGGATCTTGCTTCTTCAGCATCAGCTCTACAACTTGGATATGGATGAAGGAGATTCAGTACATGACCACTTGACGAAGGTCAAGGTGGTGAGGGAACAACTAGCATCGGTTGGTCAGAAGGTGGACTCGTGCCAATTAGCCTTGATGGTACTAAGGAGGCTACCTCGGAGTTTCAAAAGCTTCGTTACGACTGGGACAGCAGGACAGAGGACCATAACTTTTGAGAAGTTGGGTTCATTACTGTTCCAAGAAGAAGCTAGGGAGAAGCTCTACAACAACGACAAAGATAACAAGGCGTTATTAGCAAAGGAAAGGGCAAGCCTAACGGTGGCAAGTCCAAGAAATATGACTCTGATGACGAGGACACTTCCAAGAAAAGGAAGCAGAAGAAGTGCTTCTATTGTGACACGCCATGCCATTTTGCGAAGGATTGCAGAAAGAAGAAGGCGGATAAAAAACACAAGGAGTCCGACTCAAATTTAGAGGGTCACACAAAAGCCAAAGCTAATGTGGTAATTAAAGAAGTGTTCTTGGTGACATCTCCGTGTGTTACTGAGGTCAGATATACCGACCTAGAAGCCACAGTGATGATGTCTGATATTGAGATGTGGGCCGACGGAGAGTTAGAACCCTTTGTGAAGGTGAAGGACAACATGGAGTGCTCGGAATCTTCCAGGTGCGTAGCTGTTGATACTGACACGAGGATGGATTCCATGGAGTGCCCTAGGGTTTCATGTTCAAATGGTTGCTGTAATTCAGAAGGGGACAGTACAGGATTGCATAGGTTTTTGGTATGTGCCTCGATGAGATGCACGGTTTGCTTTCAGAGCAAGCACACAGGCAGTAAGACGATTAGGTATGTTCTTGATGTTCTTAATTTGAACCTTTACAGCATGTTGCGGAGAGAATCTGCTCTTCATATGTCTCAGGTAATGCGAGATTGGAAGGAATGGGCCTTCTTCGAAGGTAGAAGGGGAAGTGTGGGTGCTTCTTCAAATCTTGGACACAGATTGCTGGAAGGTGATGGACAAGGTGTACCGAAGCCAAAAGAGTACCTGCTTGAGAGCTCAATAAGACTTCGTGGTCTAGGTTATCTGGAGATATTCTTAGGATTTCATTTCTCAAGATGTTCTTTTATTGCAGACCTTGCCAAAGGAAGGACGGGTTGAAATAGACCCTCAGAGCATGGTGCCTGGAAGACTCCAGGTTGTTCACTCATTATGAGGGGGACAACTGGAAGATCGTGGTGTTTGGGTTGCTCGAGCTCGAAGGCGGGAACGTGACTGAAGGTGGTGGTGCCAGGAGATGCTACCAAAGATGGACTTGTGTACCAAGATGGTATACAGAAGCAGAACCGGACTTGGTGGAGCAGGAGCCACTAGAGGAAAAGCGAGGAAAAGATTTTGACATCGAAATGTTCCAGAGGACTACGGCCACGGAGTTTCGGGAGCATTGTCATCGACGTGCTGGCATTGGGCCGAGATGTGTCGGTGAGAGGGGGTGTTGGAAGAGGAGAGCATGGGGGAGGTGTATGTGGGTCCTGAGGGATGACCACATGGGCAGCAAGATGGCTGCCATGGGGCAGAAATTAGAGAGACAAGGGAAAGTACATGGACGCATCAAAGTGGCTGCAACGGATATTGCGGGGTACATGCGCCTACATGGCGAGCTATCTGGCAAGGAGTGTGGGTAGGCACATGGCCTGCAACATACCGTAAAGATGGCGCAGGAATAGGGCGGGACAGATCAGCAA
Organism: Dipteris shenzhenensis; assembly: GCF_047967505.1. Classification (NCBI taxonomy): domain Eukaryota; kingdom Viridiplantae; phylum Streptophyta; class Polypodiopsida; order Gleicheniales; family Dipteridaceae; genus Dipteris; species Dipteris shenzhenensis. The sequence continues at coordinate 9,156,064 of NC_141605.1, forward strand.
GTAGGTCAGCTAACAGTAGGGCTGGTTGGGGCTGGTTGATCCAGCCAACCAGACCTTGGTTAGGCTGGTCAAGAGGGCTGGGTCCCTGCCTGGAACAAAGGCTGCAAAGGGCCTAGTAAAGACCCTTATATAGGGCCCTGGTTAGGCTGGTATGGGCAGCCATCCAGGTCGGCTCTCAGCCAGACTGAGTCAGCCAAGCCCCTAGAGGCCTATAAAAGAGTCCCCTTGGGGGGCATTCAATCATCCAGCAACTCAGCCAAAACAAGAGCAGACAGGAGCAGCCAGAAGCCACTCCCTTGGGCCTCATACTGGGGGTGAAGGAGAGTTGAAGGTGTGCTGCAGACTGAGCTCTCAAGGGGCTGAACCTTGGCTGTCTCTCTGGGCAGCAAGGTGTTGTGATGTGGACAGAGAGTCTGCATATGCTCGAGGTGGAGCACGCGGGATCAAGTCTAGAGATATCTGGCAGATAGAAGAAGTACCTTGTGGTAAGATCAAAGGACCATGCTATGGTGGGACTTTGGATCTATATCTTTGTATTGTGTCCATAGCTTTGGACGGAAATATATTGTTTTGGTGGGTTCTATATTTGGCTGGATTATAGTCTATTGATGAGTCTGCACATCTATTTGATGCACATAAGTTTAAGAAGTTTGTGATTCCACTCCCCACACACACTGTGTGAGCTCCTGGGCTTTTCTACCAGTCTTCCGCTGTAGGTAGCTTATGTTGGTCAATTTCTAACACCGCGCCTCCAGGTGGTGTGCAGGGTGTCCCACAAGGAAGTTACACACCAAACATCTCAACTGCCCCATACACCCCTGATGGAAGCACCAACAGGAGGCTATGTACCAGGCCATGGCAAGGACCTGGTTGGCTACCAGTTCTCGACCTGCTAGGGACAGTTTGGCCGAGCTCTAGTAGAGAAGCTTGTGCCTAATTCTCTCTAGAACTAGGGCAATCCGATGCTCTGCTGAAATATCAATACCCACCTAGCAGCAAGTATCTCGCTTTTGCCGTGGCAAAATCCATCGAAAGCTTAAAGCAGCCCCCCCCCCCCCCCCCCGTCTTGGACCTCTTGGGCCTCCTTTGTGATTGTGAAGAACTAATAGATTTGGTCCAGTTGATCCGAGCCCTAGAGGCCCCAGAATAGATAGCCAAAGCCCCCTTGATCGTCTCAGGGCTCTCGCTCTGCTGATCCCTCCACATACAAGGCAGTATCATCTGCAAACTCTAAGTCCAGCAGCTTCTCCTCTTGTCGAATCAAAAGCAGCGCAGAAAATAGCCTAGCGCCTTTGCTATGAAAAGGAAGAGGAAGGGGGTAACCCTGTCGAACCAAGTGAGAAAGAGAGAAGGCCTTGCCTATGTGGCTCCCAATGATCACCTGATTGGAGCTCATTGCATAAAGAGCTGAAACCCCTCTGATCCATCTCTTCGAGAAGTCCAATCTCTCTATGTTGTCCTCCAAGAAGAACCACTCCACTCTGTCATACGACTTCTTGAAGTTGAAATCCAAGAAAAGGATGGCAATAGGTTGTGACTCCTCCTTTGCCCGATCCACTGCCTCCCAAAAGGTGAAGAAGTTGTCCAGGATACCGCGTTCTTGAATTAATTCGGTCTGCGTGTCATGAATGATATCAAGTAGGTGGGGCCTCAACCACAAGCTCAAGACCTTGGCCAAGATCTTGTAAGCGGTATCTAGCAAAGGGATCGATCTCCACTGGTGATTGTTTGATCTATCCCCTCCCTTCGAGATCATGCAAATCTAACCTCGGCTCAAAGACTGCAGAAGCGAGCTTGAGTCGAAAATCTCCTGGCAAGCCAACCTAAGCAGGGTGAGAATATGCTCCCAAAAACACTGAAAGAAACTCGGGGTTTGGCCATCCTTCTCGAGGCAACTCTAAGGAGAGAGGTCCTTGAGGGCCTCTCGGAGCTCCTCAACCGTGAATGGAGCCTCTAGCAGTCTGCTCAAATTCTGCGAGACTACTGACGGAACTTACTTCCAAATTGCCTCTTGAGCTACAAGAGTCACATGCGACTCCTCCTTAGACTGAAACAACCATCGATAGAAGTCCGTTGTCAACTCAAGGATCTCCTAAGTGTCCATGTCCATGTCCATCTGCCCCTGCGCGTCCTGCAACCATTGAAGGTGAGTCCTTGTTGACCGTGGCCTAGTGGTGTGGAACAACTACCTAGTCATCCTATCACCCTGTTGCATCCATCTGACCAAGGAGAAGTGGTAGGAGAACTCGGCCCGACAAACCTACGTGGCTTGTAGGTTGAGCTGCACACTCTCATATCAGTCACCGAGCCATAGTGAGCCTGGATCTTGCTCTTTGAGTCTCTCTATGGATGCTAGATCATGACACAATGCTCTCTCCTGCTCCTTAAGAGCATGCCTTTGTTTGAGGGTATGGGACTGTAGCTCCTGGCTGCTTTGTTAGATATCTGTTACCCAAGATGCCCAACCCTCTCTGGCCCCCCCCCCCTCTGGCTACCTCTAGATCTCGGCTACTGCCTGTTGCACCTCTGCCTCCTGAAGGAGATCATCTGGGACGTAGATCACCTTTTGGGATAGTTCAAGGTGGGGCTGCTCTAGATGAAGTACAACCGATGAAGTACAACCGGTGAGTAGCTGACATCTTAGTGCCCGCTTGAATACCTATGGAGCCACCTTTGTGCAACGCCCAGTCCCCAATGTAAAATCTACGGAGGTGCTCCAGCAGTCTATCGTGCCTCCTTTGTCCAAAAGAAAAGTGGAGGCTACCGAAGAGCCTAGTAAACTCTGCCTCCCTCCAAGGGTCATTGCCACTGATCGTAGAGATGAATTGTTCCCAAATGCTCCTCTCCACTACTGGCATCTCCGCAAAAGAGGCTCCTCCCTGCTTGTCCTCCGCAATTTCTAGGTTGTTGAAGTCGCCTCCAACAATCTAGGAGTCAACACGAGAGGCACTTTGTGAGCCACCTTCAAAAAACAGGGTGGTGCTGTTTGCAAGCGGGTGCATACACATTCAGAATCCCAATCTTGGACTCACCTGCACGGAGACCCATCCAAATTGCATGACCTGCAATGAGTTCACTTTGATCAAAGACCTCCGAAGCCATTGCTTGGGAGACTGAGATGTAGACCCCTCCACTGGCCTACTATTGGGGCCCAAACCTCTGGACCCCTCCTAGTGAGGAGGTGGTGATGAAGTCCAATGTCCGCTGCTGAAGACATGTGCTTTTGGATCAAGAGAAAGTCTACTACCCCCTCCTACCATTGCTTTCTGCAACTCCTGTCGAAGTATCATATACTGTGCCTGATTGCATGCACGGTCATGGAGCCCATGCACGTTTCAACTCACCATGGTGTGATCTGAACCCTTGCTCCGGTAGGTTTGTTGGAGGAATGAAGGGAATGCTCTTCGGAGGGGATGGGCATGCTGAAGGGCCCCCTCTACCTGATTCTCCTTGGAGTGAGAGGTTGTCTGCGCTCTTCCTGCGATTAGCGCACTGTCTACGGTTCTTTAAGGCCCACTTGTTTGGTTTCTTTTTCCCCACCTTGGTCCACTTTCCCTCGGGATCTGGGAGTCTAGGACTCTTGCTGCCTTAGGTCCTATCCTCCTAGGGCTCCCTTTGCTATCTCTGTCTATCCTGTAGCCGGGGGGGGGACTTTGACCTCTCGCACAGTCCCTAGCCAAGTGGCCCATCTTCCTGCAACAAAGACACTGGCCTAGTAACCCAGATATCTCTAGTCTTTGTTGAAGCGTTCCTCCCTCGAGGGTCTCTGTTACGCTCTAGCCGAGGTAGCATGACCTCGGAAGAATCAGTCGACATTTCCCTTATAGGATCTATCTTTGTAATATATGTGTTTGCGCTTTATGTAAATGATCGGGAGGGATTAATGTCAAGGTCCTAGGTGAGGGCTGATAGCACCAGACTAGATAGATCTGAGACCAAGGGCCTAGTGCAAAGATTGTGCCTAGGGGCAAGGAATTAAATGCATCCCAAGAGAGGGGTGAAATGTTGCATTAGGAAGGCCCTATATGGATGACATGTGGCATCTAGATCTATCTAGGGATTTGGGGTCTGTCAAGGCTAGTGAGAGAATAAAAGAATGTGGATCTACGTGATTTCTATATAGCTCTCTCTCTCTTGCTGGGAAGCTTTGGCAGAATTGGCTGGGTGGAAGATCAAGGTGCTACTCCCGTGATCTGCATCAGAGACTAGGATAGTAAAATCTGGTTACATTTTGGTATCAGAGCCCAAGGTTGGGAAGGAGAGAATGAATTGACGCTGGTCAGCGGAAAGTCCTAGGATAGAGAAGGCTGGCTGGTCGACGAGCAGTGACGGGTTGATGGCGCATGTAAGAGCTCACAAGCGGGATGTTCGATAATTGCCCAAGGATTAGTGTTGGCCGTCGCGTGGGCAGGGATTCACCTGAAGGGTCGCGTGAGCTCGTGAAGGACCTGTGTGCACGTAGTCCGGGGGAGTGGTCAGAACTGTCGATGCACGGATTGGTGGTTTGGAAGAGCGTAGCGGGAGCGCTGGTAGCGAATCACCCGAGGGTGACGACTAGAAGACTGCCGACGAGGTCCGTGAGTGGTGGCGCTCACGTGGAAGGTTTTGACGTGCTGCAGTGATTCGACGCAGATGGTCCGTGGGCTGGGCGATATATACGTCGACAGTTCGTAGGTTGGCGTGGACAGCCCAATCTGAAGGATACGCGACACCAGAGAAGGCTTTTTATTCGCAAGCAGACAGAGTGTGGAGGCTGCAGGAATTGGAGACTCGAACTGCATGGAACAAAAAGGGGGTGTGGCTGTTCGTGGATGACCAGGAAGCTCTCTTCAACCTCCATTAGTTTCGTGTTGTTTTTTTTTCCCTCCTTGATTTAGTCTGGTGAGGCTATATTTTTTGTAGATAGGACCTCGTGAATAATCAGCCTGTGTGAGGCTTTAATGCTGTAGCAAGGACAGAGTATGCTTGAGGATATGCCTGTGGGCTTCAGTCAGAGTAAAATGCAGTAGCTTCCCTAGTATAGGGGAAAAGCGCTTTTGGGTTATGCATGTATCTGATGCCCAGTCAGTGCACAGGGGGGATTGCAGGAATTCCCTAGTATAGGGAATTGTGTCAGATTATTGGACGCTGAATTGTGTCAGCTTGTAAATACAGTTTTCTAGTGGTGTTTTTAATATTAAAAAAAAAAAAAAACAAAACAAAACAAAACAAAACACCTATTGAATTAAATGGAAGCAGAAGAAGGGGCTTCCAGGAGGGACCCTGGTGGATCAGGAGTCCGGCCGACCCAGCAGGGATCGCGCCCAGTAGCTCATACGTTATCTGGCAGGATTGCATTGCTGGAAGATGCCTTGCAACAGTTGTTAGCACAGCAGTTACAAGCCAATGCAGGGCAGTCCGAACTTAGGAGAGTACTATAGAGTATGTCTGCCAGACCTTCTCGAGAGGAGAAGGGAAAGGCTCCAATGGAACCGGAGTCTAGCGTTCATACGGTCGAGCCTAGGAAGGCTAAAGTGCCAAATATTGCAAATTACAGACCGGAAAAGTATTCTGGTCGGATGAACGACCGTAGCTCCGATGTCATTGAGACCTGGCTACACAAATGGGACGAGGCGTTCGCCATTTGTGAGATCAGAAATGACATCAAAAAGATCCGCGAGGCCACCCACATGTTCAGTGAGGCAGCGGATCGGTGGTGGATTAAACAACAAAAAGATGGCATAGCATCCACTACCTGGGAGGGGTTTAAAAGAGAGTTCAGGAAACACTTCTTACCTCCTGACGAAGCATCCCGAGCTTGGGATCAATATAGGAACCTTCGTCAGAGAAATTTATCAGTGGCAGAATACACTGATAAGTTTCGAGAGAGTGTAATGAAGGTTGATGAACCCCTGCCTCAATCAATCCAAGTGAAAGATTTCATATTTGGATTGAATGATCGAATAAAAATGGAAGTTCGGGCTAAGTACGTGAACACGCTAGATGATGCAATAGCTATAGCCCTGAACTACGAGGATGCCAAGGGCAGCAAGCCAAGTGGGTTTGCACAGGTTGGAACCCAGTATGGGTATCCAAAGAAATCTGGGTTTAAGAAGAAGTGGGCTAGTAGAGGGAGTGGTTCGCAGCCGAGTGGTCAAGCCAAGCAGGCGAGACCGGCTGAAACTCCTAAACCAAGTACCACCATTGGAGTGAAGAGGAAAGTAACTCCAATGGCAGCCCGGGCTTGGTCTAAGTCTCCCTTGAACCCAGAACAAAGGGAAAAAGCGAGGAGAGAAGGCTTATGCTTTGGTTGCCTTCAACCTCATCAGTGGAGAGATTGTCCACGTAATAAAGATCGTCGGATGGCTGAGATGGTGATCTCAAAGTGCGACGTGGAGATGCAGGGAAGTCCCAGAGCGGAAGAGATGCAGATTCAGCTAGCGGGATCTTCTCAGAGGTTAGTACCTTGTTTGTTCTGTGTGTCTGTTACTAAGTTAGTGACGAGTGCACCTGATAACATCCTATCTAAGCCCGCAGCAACGGGGTATACAGCCTTCAATGATACGGAGTTAATCAAAATGAAAGGGCAAGTGGCCAGTCATGATGTCATTGTGTTGTTTGACTCAGCGTCAACTCACAATGTGATTAACTCCAAGCTCGTGAAGAGGCTGAAATTAAAGACAAGTCCATCTGACTACGCGTATACAGTCAGGATGGCCGATGGAAGTTCAACTGAAGTATGGGACCAAAGGGTTACCCAGTTGGAGCTTCGGATTCAGGACTATGCTGAGAAGCTTGATTTTGAAATAACCAAGCTTGCTCATGCGGATATAGCCCTGGGAATGGCGTGGCATTCTAGGAAGAATCCAGCCATTGATTGGAAAAAGCACGTATATCAATTCAAGATGAATGATGTGCTTTATGTCTTGCGAGGTGAAAGAGATATACCTCAGGGACCGTTGGTTTCCGTGATGGAAATCAGAAAGGCTCAAGTAGAGTCTTTATACCTTTGCACAGCATCGGTAGAGTCGGTGGATGAGTCTTCGGCTAGCACTGATGTTATGCAAAGTGATGAGATGGCCAAGCTGGCTAATCTTATAACAGAGGAGTTCTCTGAATGTTTTAGGGATGAACTACCTTATGGGTTACCTCCAGAACGGAAAGTTCAGCATAAGATTGAGCTGATCCCGGGGGCAGAACCTGTAAATAGACCTCCCTATAGAATGAGCTTTACTGAAGAAGCGGAGGTGCGTAGGCAACTGGAAGAATACCTCAAGTTGGGGCAGATTCAACCAAGTTTCTCACCTTTTGCTTCACCAGTGATATTAAAGAGGAAAAAGGATGATACGTTTCGCCTCTGTATAGATTACAGAGCATTGAATAATATCACTGTTAAGCACAGGTATCCGATGGCTCGGATTGATGATTTGCTAGATGCATTACATGGAGCCGTAATTTTCAGCAAGATAGACCTTAAGTGCGGCTATCATCAGATCCGGATTAGAGCCGAGGATGTGCATAAAACCGCTTTTAGAAGCAGGTTTGGTCATTATGAGTTTTTGGTAATGCCCTTCGGACTTACCAATGCTCCAGCGACCTTCGTCATGCTTATGAATGATTTGCTACGTCCGTATATCGGAAAGTTTGTAGTACATTTTATTGACGATATCTTGATATTCAGTAAAAGTGTTACTGAGCATTGTGAACACTTAAGGATAGTGTTCAGTACTTTGAGAAAAGCCAGTCTTTACGTGAATAAAAAGAAAACTATACTGTGTATGGTTAGGCTTGAGTATCTAGGGTTCATAATTACTCCACAGGGGGTAGAAATGGATCCGAAGAAAGTGGCTGCGATACTGACTTGGCCAATCCCTCAGAGTCTGACCGCGTTGCGATCATTCTTGGGATTTGTCCAGTTTTATAGAAGGCATATCAAAGGATATTCCGGAATAGTATCGCCATTGACTGATCTGACCTCAGATAAAGTACCTTTTGTTTGGGGACAGAATCAACAGGAAAGTTTTAACACCATAAAACAAGCTGTGGTCACAGGACCGGTGTTAAAAATAGTTGATCCCCATAAACCGTTGTTCCTGGAAACCGATGCAAGTGGCATTGCGGTAGGAGCAGTCCTCCTTCAAGAGGGAAGGCCAGTAGCCTTTGAAAGCAAGAAGCTTTCTCCCTCTCAAAGGAATTGGCCAACTCATGAATTGGAGTTGTATGCTGTTATCCATGCTTTGAAAACATGGAGGCATTATCTGTATGGTTCAGAGTTTTATGTGGATGTGGATCATGATACTCTGAAACATTTCTGTAAACAGCCTGACTTGAGGGGCCGCCAAGCTAGGTGGGCAGAGCTCATGCAGGAGTTTAATCTAACGATTCGGTACCGAAGAGGAAAAGACAATAAGGTAGCTGATGCGTTGTCTCGCATTATGCACAACCTGAGTTTCACGGTATTAGAGAGTGCTCTAATGACCGAGATAAGAAAAACTCAAAAGGTGGACGAGTTTGTCCAGAGCTTATGGCCTAAGGCTCATGTATTAAAACCCGGGGAAAGTGAAAAGGATGACCTGGCATCCAGAAAAGGCCAAACTTATGCAAGATATACCATAAGAGATGGTATGCTAGTTAGAAATGGCAAGGTTGTAGTACCTAGTCAGAATGATCTCAGGCAGAGAGTCATTCGACAGTGCCATGATAGCCCGTGTGCGGGACATCCAGGAGTCGAGAAGACCTATGATCTCGTGAAACGAGATTTCTTTTGGCCAAAGATGAAAAAGCATATTCATGAATATGTGACACGGTGTTTCTCGTGTCAGGTAAGTAAGGCCGAGCGGGTGAAGCCACCCGGACTTTTACAGCCCTTGGAAATACCACTAAGTAAGTGGGAGAGCATTTCCATGGATTTTATTGTAGGGCTACCTGCAACACAAGGAGGGTATAATTCTATCCTTGTGGTGGTTGATCGTCTAACCAAGATGGCTCACTTCATTCCGACTAGAGAGTCTACTAGTGCCCCGCAAGTAGCGGAGTTGTTTATTAGACATATATTTCGTCTGCATGGATTGCCTAGATCCATAGTGTCAGACAGAGATGTCAGGTTTACCGGTCACTTTTGGACAGCGGTATTTGAGACACTAAGGACTGAGTTGGGAATGAGTAGTGGAGATCATCCTGAGACGGATGGTCAGACGGAGAGAGTCAACCAAACTTTAGAGGATATGCTGAGAGCATATGTGTCATTGAGGCAGCATACATGGGACAAGTGGTTGCCATTGTTGGAGTTTGCCTACAATGATAGGAAGCATTCATCTACTGGGTTCAGTCCGTTTGAGCTGAACTATGGTTATAGACCAGCCAATCCGACTATAGTTGGAGTACCTCAGAAAGTGCCTAGTGCCGCGAACTTTGTAGTTCAGATGCGGGAGATGCTAGCACTTGCGAGAGCTAATATCCGTCAGGCTATGGATAGAGCCAAAGTGTATGCGGATGAAAATCGGTCTATAAGAGTATTTGAAGAGGGAGAAAAAGTTTTTCTTAGAATTCCTTCGCACTCGAAGTCGTTGACTTCAGGAGAGTGTGCTAAATTATCACCTCGATACTGTGGGCCGTGGTTAATTCTAAAGAGAATAGGCAGTGTAGCCTATAAATTAGAATTGCCACAGGGGTGTAAGGTGCACCCGGTTTTTCATGTTTCACGTTTAAAGAAATTTTTACATACTGGTGACTCACTAATCGAAGGTGTGGTTTTGTTTCAGGAGATAGAGGATATTGCAAGGCGCAAACCAACAAGAATCCTGGACCGAGGAACAATGCAAATACGAAATCGGAAGATACCCACGGTGTTGGTTGCATGGCATGGTCAGCCTCTATCCGAAGCTACCTGGGAATCCGTATATCAGTTGCGGAGAGTGTTCCCAGACTTTATCATCGAGGACGCTGATGTCTGAAGAGGGAAGGAATGTTACGCTCTAGCCGAGGTAGCATGACCTCGGAAGAATCAGTCGACATTTCCCTTATAGGATCTATCTTTGTAATATATGTGTTTGCGCTTTATGTAAATGATCGGGAGGGATTAATGTCAAGGTCCTAGGTGAGGGCTGATAGCACCAGACTAGATAGATCTGAGACCAAGGGCCTAGTGCAAAGATTGTGCCTAGGGGCAAGGAATTAAATGCATCCCAAGAGAGGGGTGAAATGTTGCATTAGGAAGGCCCTATATGGATGACATGTGGCATCTAGATCTATCTAGGGATTTGGGGTCTGTCAAGGCTAGTGAGAGAATAAAAGAATGTGGATCTACGTGATTTCTATATAGCTCTCTCTCTCTTGCTGGGAAGCTTTGGCAGAATTGGCTGGGTGGAAGATCAAGGTGCTACTCCCGTGATCTGCATCAGAGACTAGGATAGTAAAATCTGGTTACAGTCTCAAAGAGAATCATCTCCGGAAGGGAGTGTGTTGCACAACCACCCTGAGACTTGGTACTATGAACTTCATAGGTACTATAGCTTCAAGACCATATTCAAACTTGAGATGTGTAAGTACCTATGGTAATCTTGGATGCGCCCATAATGTAGAATGAATCTTTTTACTCCACTCTGTTTTGTTTTTTGAAATTGTCTTCTTCAAAATCATAAGTAAAATTTTGTGGGAACTTCTTTCTTTCCCATTACTAGTGGATAATAAGGAGTGGATTCCATATGAACAATTATATGCAAAATTATCAATTTGCTAATCACCTATAAACACCTTGATAAAAAAGGAATTCAATTGGACAACCAAACCTAGTCGTGATATTTTGATATGAACTTTTTAAGTGTTGTTGGCCTATCAACTTGGAGTGTGATTGCTTCTACCCATTTTGTTTAGTAGTCAATAACTACTAAAATATACAAATTTGTAGTATATTTAGTAAGTGGTTTGATTGGACTAACAAAGTCTCATTTGCATTTTAAAAATAATTCCAAAGGAAGTACCATCTAATGCAACATTTTATCTGATTGAATTGGTCTATCTTCTTTTAAACAATGCAAACACTATTTAAGAATAATTGAAAGAATTTTGAGAATTGTAGGCTACCATAGACCCGCTTGCATTATATTTTTGCTAGTTATCTCTCTTGAACTATTGCCTTTATTAATTCCTTGATGGTCTTCTAAAAATACATCATCTTTCTCAAAGTCAATATCACATCTTCTTATAACTTTATCAATACATCTTTTATACAAAACACATTACAGCGTCAATCCCTAAAAGGACTTACTCCTCAAAGCTTGCTTTTTCCTCTGATCTTTGGATAGAGATTTTGGAAACAAACCTTCAGTCAAGAAAAATAACATCTAATCATTCCAGTTATCAAACACGCGTCCGTTGGAAGGAAGAATGGCCCTATACTCCCATGAGAGCCATGAGAGCCCCAAGAATCGTAGCGTCACCGGGAAGTGGGGGACATGGATCCATGTCCTCCAATGTGAACCCGTGGTACCACAAAAATAGGTACACCTAGTGGGGGCCAAGGAGAATGGGCTCCACTCCACAAGTGCCAGGGTGGTGTCAGGGGTGCTCACCTAGAGGACGAAGATGCCTCTCCCATAGATGGTGGTCTCTTGAATGTGGTCCCCTTCTAGTGCCAAGCTTGCTTGAAGCCAATCTCTCACCTGTCTCCTTGTGGGCTTGAGGCCAAACTATTCTGCCTACTACTGCCGTCTTGAAGTGACTGCACAGCTTGCTTCACCTGTTGCTTGTCAGCTAGAGAAAGGAGAACCTTAACGGCTAGGGGATTCAAGGGTGTTGCCATAGAGACCCTCTAGCTAGACCAAGGGTTGCCACCAATATTATCTTCCTCCAAAACAAGCAAGAACGCTATGCCACGCACGGAGAGAAGTGGGGTGGGAAAAGAAAGAAAGGAAAGAAAGAAACGGGCTCTTAGCTGCAGGACAGTTAGCACAAGCCCTTAGACTTCGAGCAAAAGGAACTGTCCAAGGAAGCTAAGGCTGCCCACCAGTAGAGGGACAGCTAAAAGGAGAGGCTAAAGGGAGCTCCAGCCCGCAAGTGAAGCTCCATCAACCCAAGGAGAAGACCTGCACTTCTTGGCTGAAAACCTGAAGGCAAACCCACCAAGAACACCTGTGTTGGAGTAGCAACAAAGCGTCAAAGGATCCAGAGAAGGAGCTCGAAACTACAGAGCAAACACCGCTGTCTAGGAGGAGGTCCAAAAAAGCTCAAGCAGCTTCCGCCTACTCCAGGGGCTGTTTGAAACACAATGAGTCCAAAAAGAAAACCTTCTGCCCTGCTAGAAGGATGACCAAAAAAGATCAAGCAGCTTCCACCTACTGCAGGGGCTGTTTGAAACGCAATGAATCCAAAAAGTAGCTCAAAACTACTCCACAAAGTATCCAAAGGCCAGGCCAGCTCCACGGCCAGTCACGAGAGCAAAGCGTGGCGGGCTCATCAATGTAGCCCCAAACTATTTGGCTGACCAATGGGAGCTACTCATGATTAAGAAGAGCCCGGCCTGCTCCAGAAGAAGTCTTCCCAGGTGCAGCAATGAGATGAGCTCCAAGGATCTGGATAGTGCGCAAAACACCAAGTGAGTCGGTCCACTGATTACGAAACAATACAGCTTTAGAAACCAGAACCTCCCACCAGCTTGATGCCAAAGAGACCTCCAAGGTGGGCACGTGGGTACCCGGGGCTGTCCCAGCTTGAAAGGATCTCCAGTAGCACGAGAGCTGTGCCAGTAGCTCCAAAGAAAGGCGCCGTAGACTGGGGTTCCGGGGCGAAACAAAGTGCAGCAAGGCGTCCTTGGAGAGGCGCAACCAAAGTGATTCTAATGTAAGGCTCCTGTGTGAATGTGACTCCACAATAGCAGGCTCCCTTGACTCCAAGCGACCAATCAGGGCACGAAACTCTGCTGCAGCTGCTAGAAGGCGGCCTGCCAGAGGAACACGCAGAGAAGCCACCCTGGCTGCAAGACCAGCAGCTAGGTGGCTGCCCAAGCTGGAAGCGCCTGTGGCACACCCACAACCAGCAGAGTGCCAAGTGGGAGCAAGCAGTCTGTTCGAAAATGGTAAACTCCCTTTAAAATTATACCCCCTTTATGTTCCATAAAACGTTGGCCCAACTATGAACCTTGATAAACAATCTTTGACCATTAGCTTAAGCACAATCTTTTGTGTATACTAACATATAAGTGCACAAACGTTTTCATATACATACGTACAATTACCATCCAAGGTCATTTACATTCGTAATTGGAATGTTTCCCTGTAGGTTTATCTGTATTCCCCAATCAAGTGCACAGATTAAAATTACAGCATGCTTGAAAACTTTTTTGTTACAACCATTTGCAGATGTTTGGTAAAACATGCAAATACAATTCTCTCTCTCTCTCTCTCTCTCTCTCTCAGGCATGCACACACGCGAACAGCAAGCAGTCTCATTGAAATAGCCCATATTGTAGCCCTTAACTTCACCCTCCAGATATTTCTCACACAATTTTAACAGTGTTGTTACGCATGAAGATGTGCTGATCTTCTTTCATTTTCTTAATGCAAGTGAAGTTTTGTTCCTGCCACGATTGATAAGATTGTGGCTTAGAATTTGTATCTATGAGAGATTTAGTTTTCTGTTATTGATTTTAACGTTCTGGAAAAAGATTGAAAGTTCTACTAATCGAGCTGTCTGAACAAATAAAATCTCGCTGATTACTCCTCTTTTTTCCAGTGATGGTATGCATTTGACATCTGAAGGAAATAAGGTATTACTGGATGAGTTATTGAAAGTTCTAAAGGCAGCTGAGTGGTCTCCAAGTTTACATTGGGAATCAATGCCAGGAGATTTTATGGAGCCTTCAGTTTACGACTATGTTCATCCATCATGGGAATTGACTGAGTAATATCTTGACATGATGATTGCCAATGCACCAGTTCCTGTTTGATTTGTTGCTATTAAACTTATAAGCGAGGCATTGTATCCACCATGGCTGCACACCTTTGTATGAAATGTTCTGTATGTTCAGCATGAGTACCACTGCAGCTGTATGGGGAAAATTATATAAGGTACATCAGGTACCTGCCATTGCCTTTTTAAATCCCCACCCCCCAAATCATTATACACTATTCACGGACCAGGAAAACTACGGGATCACCCTTCTCATTCTGGGGTGACGGAGGGATCATACTATCATTATACTCTATACACATATCCTTTCATCATAGTTTACAGGGTTGAACCATCATCTTGTACCACAGTAACTTACAAAACCATAATCATTGAACCTAATACATATAAAATTCTGAGGTTTATGTTCTGGAAGTTTATTCATATGAAGAGTCATAGAATGAACATCATGCATGAGCAGGTACAAACTTTAAAGCAAAAAGTCTGTTTCAAAAGAATTCATGTAGTTCATGTCATCTAAAATGTCATACTGTAAAAAGTAAATTCACACAAAATAATAGCTTTCCTTGTCCAAATTCTATTGTAATGGGTGTTGCTAAACTTTTCCTACATTAAGGGTTGTATACTGCGAGAAAGAGATTAATGTCACCAAGTTCTTTAGAAAAAATTATAGAAAAGCAAGAAAATTGAGCAATTACAATTCACAACATATAATTTCCATTTAAAAAACTGAGAGCTGAAGCTCAAGAGCCATCACTCCTAGTAGAGGGATCTCTAGGTAATTCAAGGTCCTCTATAATGGCACATTTGCAAGTGTTTGTTCAATCATGCAAACAACTCTCTCTCTCTCTCTCTCTCACACACACACACATACACTTTTTTTGTGAAACCAGTAACTATAAAATTAGCATGAAATCAATGTACATGACATTAAACTCCAAAGAAGAGCCCAATGAAAGAACTCAAAAACAGTGAGAAAACACTTCAAGGCTAGTAGCATCCAAGTCCCTCGCAGCATAACTATCATATAAAGATTGCTTGAGGGACATTCTGAAGAAAGCATATGCCTGAGGAAACTGTTGTCCCATCCTAAAATGCAATCTCTGTGTCCAAATAGTCCATAGTACCCAAAAGCGAGCCCAGGAAGGAAAAGGAGGAATGGAGACATCTAAGGTGAGAAGCATCCAAACATCCAGAAGAGCTTCCCGAATCTGATAGAGGGAAACCGGAGCCGTAGCAAATGAGAGACATGAGTGATCAGTATTCGAGAGTGCGGGCAAGACCATAACAAGTGGGGAACTGTCTCATGGTGATGAGAGCAACGGGGGCAGGAAGAGGAAGCAATACGGCGTGCTTCCAATTTCACCCCAATGGAAAAAGCTCCCACTATACATCTCCAAAGAAGAGCCTCTGTTTCAATGGCAATTTAGCTTTCCAAATTTTCCTGAGTTTTGATTGCCACCAAGATAAAGGCCTATCCAAATTCCAAAGAGTGTTGGCATGCTTATCAATCCATGGCGGTGGAAGAAGAAATCTGTAGACCATCGAAGATGTTAAATTATGCAGTGAAAGTGAACAGGTAGCAGGAGATAAGGAAATTAGATTCCAGTCCAGTAATCTGTCCTGAACAAACAACGGAGGAACAGGAACAAATGGCTGCAACATAGTTGTGAGTATTCTCCAAATGGGCCTATGATGCAGACCCAAGGGGAATGTCCTGCAAGCTTGTGGAAATGAGAGCACATAACCATGTTGATCCACCACATCTCCGATAAATCTTATGCCCAATTTCATAAGATTATATGCTTTAATTGGTGCTTGTAAAGCAAGAGGCGATTCAACACCTTGCTCCAATGGATGCTTTCCAAACGAAGAGACTTACCATGATGGGAGGAAGTACCTGACCATTTAGCATAAGAGAGAATTCTCTTTCAGTCATGAATAAAAGCAGTAGAAATAGGACAGCTAGGAATTTTTCCCTGAAATGTGGTCATGACTGCTTCCCAGTGATGTGTAATCCAATGCCCATATGCATGAGACTTCATGTTTCCATACATAGCTGCTAGCATAATAGCCCATGGCTGTTTTTGTTGAAAGAAATCAGCAATCATAGTGCTCTTTCTTGCCAACATATGAAACTGAAGATTGAGAATATTCAATCCGCCATGAGTCTTAGGAGAACAAACAGACTGCATGGGAAGTAGTCGTAAAGCCTTTTTGTGAGATTTGCTTTTTCAAAATATCTCCATAGCCTGGGACATATAGGAAGCCAAATGCTTAAAAGACTAGTGAAGAAGAGGCAAGTAAAATTGCACATATGCCATAATGATACACTGGACTATCCGACAAGTGCCAGTATTCCAGCTTCTTGATAATCTTTTGAAGCATCCATTTAAGCTGTTGTTGAGGGGTAATATTTCAACCAATGGGATACCATAAATGCCTCACAATGGTATGGGAAGAAATAATGTGGCCTGGCCAGAGAAGTGCATGCCAATCAGCTTCTTTTAATGCTAAAAGATTCGATTTCTGAAAGTTGATATGCAGTCTAGCAGCTATACCAAAATCATTCAAAGTATCCATCAAATGAGAGAGGTCACTTTAAGAATTCCTGGGCATGAAATATGAATCATCAGCATATGCCTGTGCAAGAAACGGCTGTGCCCCTGGAATTTGCAAGCCATGAAGCTGTCCTGTATCTGCAAGATGGTCCATATGCAACAATAACGGATGAGTAGCAATGGCATATAGTAGGGAGCTAAGAGGGCATCCCTGTCTCACTGAACGGATCATACTCCATGTCCTTGACAACCCACTACCAAGCAGACACTGTGTAATGGCATGAGAATACAACCAGTAAATAACATGAACGAGCCGGGGGCCAAATCCCAATTTATGCATTGTCTGAGAAATAAAATCCCAATGGACGATATCAAATGCTTTCACAATGTCCACTTGCAAAATGAGAACATCTTGTTTAGAATATTTGGCATACTCAATTGTAAGTAAAGCATTGGAGATATTGTCAGTAATCTGCCTTCTGGGAACAAACCCATACTGCCTGGGGTGAAGTCTGGCTTGCAAGATAAATCGAACCCTAAGGACAATCATCTTGGCAATGAGTTTGTAGATGACTGGCATAAGAGATATGGGCCGCCAATCCGCCATTGTCTCACACAATCTTTTTTTGGGGATCAATTTGACAAGCCCATGTTTCCAAGAAGGGGGAAGAGATTGTTCTGCCCAAGCATGATTGATGATCATAAGAAGAAGAGTGCTTGAGATCACCCCAAAATGCACGGAAGAATTCAACAGTCAATCCATCCCAGCCAGGAGAGCTGCCTTTACGTAAATGACTCATCCTTCTGCAGGGGGTACTACTCCTGATGCCTCTTCCTCTAGCACTCCTGCTGCTGCTGTTCCAACTCAAGAACAGGCACACTTTTTTTTAAGTGAAAACTTACATACACACACACACTCTTATTTCTTTGTGCGAAAAGATTTTGCTTTTATATTACAGAGTCACAATCCCAAAGCAGGATGTGCTCAAGTACATCAAGAGAAGATGTCAAGATATAACAAATATACATCATGATCAAAAGTCCCTGCTTGTAAGCAATCAAAAAAGGATTTATGTGAGACAACTTCAAGGGATGACATGCTGACCCTGGCTAATGAAGTGTCTAGTCTTGAAGCTGATCTTGAGTTTCCAAAGGAGGTATTGGAATATAAGGTTGAAGCATATGAGTAATAAGATATCAAACGGGACGGTAATGCATGCCAAGACAATATTGTTTAACTTGAGGAAAAGAAAGAGAGGTCCCATCATCATGAATCACATCTGCAACACAATGGATTCCTTTAATACTCAAAAAATACGAACGTCGAGGCTTCTGTAGCAAAGCCAACGAAGGGGAAAATGCTTTCGACTAATGTAAGCTTTCAGAACATAAAGAATTGCCCTATAAAGAATCCATGCTATTCTATTCCAAGTGAGATAGAATATGTTCAGAGTCCATCAACATGTTGGAGATCAGTGGGCAGCCTTTGATTTTTTTCTCCCTAAGATATTCTTGCTCATAAAGGCAAAATGATGCTTTATTCTTGCTCATAAAGGCAAAATGATACTGTAATTTATGTAGGGTTCTTAGCCATGGGCTACCATGATGCGTCATTTGCTCTCTCAACTTACTATCCCTCTCTCTCTCCCACACACACACACACGCACGCACGCACATATAGATATAGTAGAGATATGCTTATTATCCTTTGTAGGTCAATTGGCAAAGCTAACCAACCTTACCTAATAGGTGCTAGCCAGAGCCTTAATTGAAGTTCTCCAAACTTAACTAGGACCAACTACATTAGCTCTATTAAGGTTAGGTAGAACCTAAGGGTAACCTAACCTAAGGTGAAAATAGCCCAAGATTAAACTTAATCTAGGACTAAACCAACCTAGAGATAGGTTAGAGTTAATTGAAATTAGGTTGTATAACCTAACCTAAGGTACTAACTAGACATAGTTTAGTTTATCTTGGCAATTGCAAGGGTTTACTTTAAGCCCCTTTACACAAACTTTTTTAGGGCCATCTAAATATAGTTTTTATCCTATTTTCAAGAGCCATATCATATTGAAAGAAAACTAAAATTAAACCTAGTGTGAATGAGTGTCACTAAGATCCCTTGTCTTTTAGATATTTTCCAACATAATCACAAACCTAATGCTCTCCCCATTTGGATGAACCCGTGTCTTAATTAACTCTGATGTCAATCTCTGAATTGTGGTATTTGAAGTGCAAGATTGCAAAAAGATTGGAGACATAATTGACACGAAAAAACCACACTTGTATTGAAAAAGGTTAGACACCTCCACGCATCCCTATAGGAATTGTTATGGAGGTTTACAAAGTGCGTAAAAGAGAAGTGATGAAGCCACAAAGGATCATGACAAAGGCCTTGCAGTTAGGAATGCATAAAAAATAAAGTTAAGCCTTGTATAGGCACATAGTCTATTGATTTGTCACCACACGGGCTCAAAGAGACTGCATACAGCACAAGCAACTCAACCGATATGTAGATGCCACAAACTGCTTATTGGAAGATTGTCATAGGAGATGCCAACATTAAGAAGATAAATCAGCCAATCTGAGGACATTGCTAGCAACACTAGCTAGCCGAATCAAGCGTTGGCCAGGAAACCATGATACCAAGAGCTTCCTCTCGACTGCTGCCACCAATGGATTCATCCCTCAAACTCTCATGGAGTGAGCTGAAGCACTTGGGAGGAAATGCCACCCTAAGTATCCCTTGTGCAAACATGCATGCAATCATGCTAAGGGTTGAGACCTGTACCAATCTAGGACCTTAGGATTATCCCTACAAGGTTTACCAAATTGTAACATCCCCCCACAAAATGAGTAGGGGAGAAGACAAATCAAAACTAACTACTATCGAACCAAAAATAAAACATTGTTGACAACCACTGTCGAACAAAAAAAATGTCAGCACACTAAAAATTTAAAAGGCATAACTTGCATCAACGTCTATCACTAGTGGTGGTTCATGATGTACCAAACTTGCAAAGTTGTCTCCTTGGTCTTGATCAATCATGCAAGCTTTTGAGCTGCTTCCAAAATCTTTTCCTTTAATTTTGTTGTCAAAGGTTGTTTTGTAACAGTACTTTTCTTCATGACCATGTTGACCACAATAGTCACAAACTATTGAGTTCTTCTTTCCATTTTCTTTTATCTTCATCTTCCCTTGATGGCATATGAGTGTTCTCCTGTACGTGTTGTACTCATCTCTACTCTTCTTTCTTTACTAAGAAGTATAGCAACAACATCATGAAAACTTAATGCATTAGAATTTACCCTCAAAGTTGTAACCAATTCATGATGCCTAGATGGAAGGCTGGTACGTAATATTGCCTTAGCGTCATGGTCCACCCGCACCCTGAGTGCTTGAAGTTGCCTTAGTGTTGCATCTTAATGATTTCTTACTTTAGGATAATTTTTGAATTCTTGACTTGCATACCATAGAATTTCCAACATCCTCCAATTTGGAGTTGTAGTCTTTGAAATATCTACGTGATCTAAGAAATCTACAGCTTGACCTAGAAGGCCGAGAGCCTTCTCATTCTTCAAATCCCATTCTTGCAACTTCTCAAGGCCTTGATTGTTTGCTAGCTTCTTCTCCAATCCATACACAACCCTTCGCAATCCTTTTTCCATGTAAAGGAGGTGGACAGAGCTACCAGGAAGAAAAAAATCCTTCTATCAAATTTGACCACTAATGTTTCAGGTAGTTCTAACTTGGACGATGAAATCTTGGTCCAGCTTTTTGTTGTGGAAGAAAACCATGAATTACATTTCCTTGACAATTTGCAAGCCCATATCAACTGGTCTAATACCAATTATATGTAGATGCCATAAACTACCTGGAAGATTTGCCAACACTGAGAAGATAACATCATCCAACCTGAGGACTTAAACAGTAACACCAACCAATTGAATCAAGCCATGTCTTTCCAACCATGACACTAAGAGCCGCCTCCTAGCTGTTGCCAATGAATTCATCCCCCAACTCTCATGGAGGTGAGCCAAGACACCTAGGAGGAAACAAAGAAGGGCCATGAGATGTTGCCCTAAGTATCCCATGCCCAACAATGCATGCAATCATGCTAAGTGTCGAGGCAATCATGCTAAGTGTCGAGGCAAGTACCACCCTAGAAGCTTAGGATTACCCCTAAACCAAGTATGAAGTAGAGAGAGAAGCCATTGGAGTGACAATGACTCACTGAAATAATGATTGAGGCACACTTGTGGCGATGACAAATCCAAATCAAAGTATAATTTGTGGGTGGGAAAGCAAAAAGAGCATGGAAGGGGGAAGTACAATTCAAAGGAGCATGGAGAGGAAAGAAATACCCTCTTTGGCTACCTCACCATGTAGAACCTCCTCTTGGCCTTCCCTCCCTCACTAGCACTACGACTCTTTTGCCCTTTGTAGGCACATCTAATTACTTGTCGCTCACCTCCATACTACTCTCCCTGCCATTCCTAGATGTTGATCAATTGACCTCTTTCTATCCTTCACACTGCCCCTCCATCCTAGTTGCTCTCAAAGTTCTTGGTTTTCGAGTAGAGGATAGTTTTTTTGAGATACTTATTTTTCCCTCTTTGTGGCACATAGCAAGAGTAATATACTAGCTCACTGAAACCTCCCTCCCCCTTTCTTTTGAATGGCCTTGGTGGGGAAAAGAGAAGATGAAAAAAAGAAAAAGAAGGCTTTATTAGATAAAGTGGGACAAACCTTGTATTTTGGGAATTTGAAATTGGATGCATTTCCTTAACTTTGCAAAAATTCATTGATTGTGGGAGATTTTATTAATTATATGAACTAAGTTGTTATGGGAAATTTCATCGACTATGGGAATTTTCATTGATGATGAGAAATTCCATTAATTCTAGAAATTAAAAATGTAATATTGATGGTGTGCATGAATGGTTATTAGAGTTTGAGAATCATATAGTTGGTGGTGGCAATAAACACCATTTTTGGATGTAATGGATTACTAAAGGTTGATACATGTATAACAGGGGGGGGTTACTTAATAAAGACCATGTAAAGTGAACCAAAGTGAAATAAAAATGATCAAAGACTTTTGTAAACTATAATATTATGCAAATACACATCAATAAAGAACACAACAAATGAGAAACATCACACAAGAGAACATATTACCCTATAACCAAGGACAAAATCATTGCTATTGTCTATGATTTAATCCCAAGCAAGCCTCTCTTGTGTTTTGATAACTACATGGTGTAGAATATTTATCTTTTTGGGTGGATTCATAGCTTTTGATGTTCACGAGCCAACCACTGCATCAATACTTATACTTGTGAATCCGACCTATTTTCTACGCAATCATTGTTCATAAGCCTTTACATCACTTTAGACCTTTTCTCTTAATCAACGGTGCCCTATACTAAATTAATACTTTCTTAAAGTTATGAGATGTCTCACCCATCTTGACACTTGATTGGGCAATGCGAAGCCATATGGGCTATATAGGGTCAGATGGCCTCACTAAGACAAAGTCACCTTCCTTAACATCTACCATTGGTCTAAACTCATCCCTTGGATTACTTCTCTCACAATAGTGATCATTCCACTCGTCATAGCCTTGTAACTCATCACATTATCCTATGATCAATTGACTGTGTCCTTGGATAAAAATCTATGTACACTTCTATCTTTGAGATATTTACTTGCTCTAGTTCTCTGATAATTATTTTTGAGAATCGATCACTTGCCTAAGATAGGATTCAATTCATATGATGCATGATTCCCCTTGCGCACCTGTCCCAAAACCTAATGTAAACCTTGATATATTTATAAGTGGTTCCTTTATCATATTATTTGTAAGTGGTTCCTCACAAATTTAGCGATTGGCAGTAGATTTGTGGTTCCATGATATTACTTGTAAGTGGTTCCTCACAAATTTAGTGATTGATAGTAGATTTGGATATCTTGTTCACAACAGTGGCCATCCTTCCATAGTCCAATTTCCCCTTCTATGGGCATCCAATTAGGAGGTTTTGGATTCACTTTGTATTACATCATTGGTCTGTCACCCTGTATAAAAAATTGAAATTGTAATGGTTTTACATGACCTACTAGCATATCTTTCCCATCACATAGGTAGCCATCCACATAACCTTTGAAGTTAGGAACCCATGTAAGAAGAAGTGGTGTTAGTGAGGATGATGTTAAATTTGCAAATGTATGTGTCACATGATGGAAAGTGAATGCTTGGACAACTTGCACTCTCTCAAAGAACTGTCCTAAATAGTGCATCAATATCCTCATGTATGTGCCCTACCATCAAGAAGCCCAATTTGAATATGCTTGTAAACACCCCTTGCTACAAGCAAAGAAAGGTATGCAAATAAGTATCTATTCTCGTTCTTTGATGCACAACTATCCCTCAATTATCTAGCTAGAGTAGTAAGTTCTCTAGAAACTTTTTGGCATGGGCGTTCTATTACACTTCCATCTAAACATGAGGGGGGGGGTTACGTCTATGTAATGGCATGGGGGGATCCCTACATGTGGTTGCATCCACCCTAATGGAAGTTGTCATGGCATCCATGGTAATTATTGGGCCACCCTAGTGTCTCTAGTTCTACATTTATTATCATCTTATCTAAAATTTTACACGCGCCATCGATACTGGAAGACTGTTTATGTTCAAGACTATAATGATAGTCTAAAATGACTTTCTTGACCTTAGAGTATTAAAAAGTCAAACACTGCTTCTTGGAATCCCATTTGCTCCATGTCCTACCAAACATAGATGTGGATAGGCTCTCAGCCCCATTGGTTGAGCAAAGCATTGACCACATGTAGTACGTCTATTTTGGACAAGCCCTAAAGTAAATAAGTTTACAAGGATAAGCACATAGGTTACAAGGATACCCATCAGAGAAAAGCACATAAATTACAAGGACACCCATGCATCCAAGCATTATGATGGTAAGAAACAAGGAAATCCACATTCTAAACCATTTCAATTTACTAAGACATTATTGCTACTAAAGTATGTGCTTCCACTTCCTTTGTGGGGATGTAATATTGCAAATGATAGGAATGCCATCAATAGGATTAGTGCATTTGTAAGCTATGTCATAGAGTCAATAATTTAAATTACAAAGTTGCTTGTGCAGCTTTGTCCACCAAACATGCCTCAACCGTGGGATAATAGCAATGATCTACGTGTGGTAGGAGAGCTTCGTCGACAAGGGAAGGGCTTGTTTCTCCTTGCAAAACCAACTGAGCACCTATTGTCTTTATAATTATGGAGAAATGAATAAGTGGATCAAATGATATGAAGAAGAAAGAGCTAAAACAAAGGAGGATAGAAAGGCATTGTGAAGGACCAACGGAGGTAGGCCTTATCCTTGAGAATTATCAATAATTTAGGCCTACTAAATGCACCATCAATTGTTTGGAAGGTGCTATTGAAGAAGCTTGTCAAAGAGTTAAGATTGTGACAAAGAGGGATGATGAGTTTGCAAAGCGTTGTGATCTATAGGTATATAACCCTATTGCTTTTGTTTCCATTTGTTATAACCTTTATGTAGCACAATATTCAAGAAATTTGGACTATGTAAAGTCCAATTTCAAAATTCAACTAAAGAAAAAAAATAACAAGATTTGGAATGTGATGAAGGAAAAGGACCACCAATGCAGATGTGAACAAGATCTAACATGATATCTTTGAGGAAAATGAATACTAGATATAGGAAATGATTTCCTATACTATTTTCCTAATGGAAACTAGTGTTTGCAAACACCATGTACCAACTCAAAGTGTCTTTAATTGGAGAGTTGGAGACCATGTACCAAGTTGTAGCAATGGAGATTAAGTATTTTTGAGAAATCTACATAAGAAAAATGAGAAGTCGTGCCATATTTTCTATCATGACTACCGCACGGATTAATAACATGTTTTGCATGGCTGTAGTAGGTACATATCACAACCTGATTGTCTCGGCTGCAACTTCTTGGAAGGACTTGAGAGTCAACCCTTCTACTCATATGATATGGCAAAAATATCAGACTCATAGTGTCCACTTGTATGTCCACTTGTATGATAATCATTGCAATGCTGGTTGGATTGATATTGTGAATTGAAGTGTTCATCATGATAAGATGAATGACTTCTACAAAAGAACATAAGAAGGGACGCTTTAGAGAAGGCAACATAAATGGCCTCTGATGAATCTGGATCATGTATAAGAAAGAGATCTTATGGAGGATTTCGTGCATCATTCAATGATAGTGTGAAGCAGTTGTGCAACAAGTTGAGAACGTGTGATAGGAGCTCCAGCGACATCAAAGTTGATTGAAAATATCCTTGAATGACTCAATATGTGTGATCATGGAAGTAGAGGTTTTGTATTCTAATCCATGCATCATCTTATAAAGATGAAATACCTAAGCAGTAGACTTAGATATTGAGTGCATCCAAGCCTCTCAATCCTTTTTGTCTAACTTAATAAGGGTGCTTGCCAATCATCAAAGACTTGTACAATGCCATATAGATCATTCCCTTGGAGAATCAATATCATCTTTTATCTAGAAAGCCATGCCCTTGAAATACTTGCATAGAATGTAGACTAGAGGCATTCCCATTCATAACTATAACATTTACCATCAGAGCAAAGCCAAACTTGTATATTGAAGAACTTGTGCAAAGAAATAATATCCTCCTTTTTTAATAGAAACCGATTGAATTTACAAATCATCTTGAAAGTAGGAACCTTCCATGAAAATTTGTGTGACCTCCTTTCTTTGTTAAAGCGCATGGAAGCTTCCGCAATCACGTGAAGTCATGTTTGTTGGCTATAGAGAACACACATCTATGTGGAAACTCATAACTAAAGCTAATCTCTAGCGACTCCTTGGAATTGTATTTGTAGAACACGTGTGTGGAGAGAGAGAGAGAGAGAGAGAGAGAGAGAGAGAGAGAAATAGAAAGGGGGGGGGGGGGGGGGGGGACCGGTTTACAAGAGGGTGGCCAAAGTGGCTTCATGGGAGTGGGATAGAGCTTGCTTGCTTATGTGAAGGCATTTTGAAGAAATAATGCCAATTATTGGCTCTGCAAGGGTCTTAGGGATAGGTTGAATTTTTGGGGGGTTGGTTTAGGAAAACGGCTCTTGTTGTGTAGCTGATCAATTTTGATCGGGTTAGCATTGTGGTTAGGTCAGGTTAGGTTTCGAGTATTTAGGGTAGTGGGGGGTGTTGTGATTAGTAAAGGTTGATGTAGTTAGATGCTTGCTACTCCTACCTTTGCTGCATGCTCCTTGTGTGGTGGTTATATAGGGCAACGCTGGTCTATTGCTTGTGCTGCATGCTGCTGCTTTCGTGCCCTCCTGCCATGGCTTATAGGCATTATGCACGATGATTTCATTGATGGTCATCTTTGGGAGTTCTTCGTCATCTTGGGTAGTCGTCTGTGGGTGTTATGCGTGGCGCTAAGTTTGTGGAAATGAGTTTTGAGGTGTTTGGAGAAGGATGTGCTGTCGCTTATGTTCTCCGCATGTGTTTTTATGAAATAGTATGTCTCGATTGTGTTCTTATTCGGATGGAGATGCAGATTCCCTCGAAGCTAGAAGTGGGCTAAAGTGTTGCCTCGTTGCTACTTAGGGCTAGAAAAAACTGGGGATTTCTACTATGATTCATCGTGCATGTGGTATTGTAGATGCTCGTCCATACTAGCAGCGTCTCCAGAAGAGAGTGGTGACCCGTGTGATTATGCAGATCGAAGACCATGAAGCCTAAGGGCTTGCCCAGTGGGGCGTGGTGCAGTGGGATACTCGGCAGACGGCCCGTGCCAGGGGTCATGTTTGGCTAACGCTGCGCGTAAGGGGATTGTGGTATCAGAACCGAGACATGTAGGGAGGTTGGGACTCGGCAACGGGTCCGACGTAAGGTGCTCACGACTTGAAGACTAAGTCCAGAAGCTGTGGGCTCTTACACTTGGTATCAGAGCGGTGAAGTGCGGTGTTCAAGAGAAGAACGTGATGAGGGTAGTTCCAGAGTGGGTGAACGTCCTCCTAGGCAAGGACATGGGGTACTTGGAACGACTAGTGCAGCGGTATGACACCGAGGGTGAGACAGCCAGGTGTCGCCATGAGTTCATGGTTGTGTTCAAGCTGGTGATGGAGCTGTATGTGAAGAAGGAGTTGGAGGATGATGCAGAGGAGTCCGGGAGGCGCGTTGGTGAAGACAGGTGATGCGAAACCCCGAGACGCTATAGGCGTGGTGAAGACCCGAGGCGCGAGAAGCGCGATCACGGAGTCCAGAGGTGCGAAAGGCGCGGTGACGGAGACAAGAGGCGCGAGAGGTGCGGGAGGCGCGAAAGAAAAGGAGAGCAATGTCGTTGTACCAAAGTCAAATCAGATAAACTCTCAAAACTACCAATGGGAGGTGGTAGTTTTGAGAGAATGTCCAGTAATAGCAGATGCTATGGTGAGGGTTTGTGCTTGGTTTTCGGTCGGTTACCAGTCTATATAAGGATGAGTCTCGAAGCCTGCTTTCTATGCATCGCTTGGAGCTCATTTCTTGGTTTGCGTTGTGGGACTTAAGCTACCAATGAATGCTGCGGATGTCGATAAGGTGCTGTCCATGTCTTGCTTTGTCTTTTTTGGTCCGAAATTGTTGCTGTGTGTGTAGAAATCCCCAATAGTTCATAAATCGGTTACCAGATTTTACTTTCGTCGATGCTATATTGCAAGGTGATTTTAAATGCGAAATTGTTGATGTTTGTTGCATGGCATACCTCAGCTAAGCAATGACTACCGCGGAGTTTAAATTGTCATTGGTCTTTGTAGTTTCTGTGTGAAGATTAAAAGCTTGAAGCCTCCAATAGCCGTGAATCCTCTATGGCTATGGCGGGTTTTGTAATGAATCCTGGTATTCTTCTCTCAGACTATGGCTGGTTAGTATCTCCTTATGTTCTGCTCCCTTCATTGTGGTTGTCTAGCTTTTCATAGCTTGTTCTAACTGCCATGCATGCAGTAAGCTATAACCATGTGGGGGGGAGTCTCTGGGTGTGTGAGTATGTGAGAGATAGATATATTATCATCTCATGACAAAATCATCGATTTTTGAGCACAACAACACAACGTTAAAGGACACTGCAATTGGGATCCGTCTGAAGAAATAGAAGGTAGATCAGCTTTGCTCAAAGTCTGCACTCAATTGCTTTCTATGCCGCCCTTTTCAACCTCTCAACTTTTGTACGAGCATCAACATCACCATTTTGAAGAGTTATATCTATTACCGCCTTCTTTTTTATTCTGCTTGCTGCTTCTTTCACTGGATCTGCTCTTTTGCTCTGAACCTCGAGTTTTTTAAGCCTTCTTTTACAGTTCAACATCCTTCAATTTTGAAGCAATGCGGAAGAATTAGGGTAGCAGATCGTAAAATCAAGGAAGAACATCTCAACCGCCAACTTGCCTTCCTCACGAGCTGCTTCGATCTGCTTCCTTTTCGTCGTTTCTTCCGTAGTGCATCCTCTGAAATCAGCTGCATTTTTTGCTATAGACTCACCCCCACTGACTTGACTTGCCTTTATATTTTTTCTTGCATTTGAAATTCCTGCTGACTTCTCGATCGAGATGCTAGGCTCAACTTCTTAAACATTGACCTTTCTCAAACAGTGTCAGGATCTAGATATCTTCGGTTTTGATTCATCTATCGCTGTTTTTTCCATTGTGTTCGATGCTCTCTGATTTTCTAATCCTCCTAGCCAGTGCAGCACCATTTCAGTAGCAGACATTGTATCCATTGCAATAATCATGTGGAACGACTGGTTTTTTAGACAAGAGATTAGCATATCCTTTCAAAATATCTATACTCAGTTTTGTGCTGTCCCTACACTTCAAAGTACTGTGGGCAATTAGTTAGTTGGATACCACCTTTGATCTCTCTGTTGTGAAGCTTCAGTATTCACCTAGTAGATGTCAACAAGTATAATGTGATGTTTCTTAGCTGTCCGTGTAAGATAAAATTCAGGTCAGGTGTGGGATCTAAGGTATCTGGTGATATTGTCCATATGTGTTTATAGTTTAAGCTCAAAAATCCCAAATGTACTATTGAATGCCCATTTTGAGCTTCCTATGTCAAGTTTCTATATTCATTGTTAGTAAATGTCTAGTTCCATGTGATGATTCTCAGGTGTTTGTAAACGTGGGAATCGGGTTACATGCTTGCCTTCGGCCCTCCTACACAAGGTCCAACGGCTCCAATTTCTCAAGCTCCACCATCCACAAACTACCTGAGAGGAGTGCTAGTAGAGGGAAACCCACGGCCAAGACTCTACAACTCTCTCAATCCCTCTCTTTGTCCAAGGATGTCCTTCTTTGTGTATCCAAAGGACTCTATACCAAGTCGCCAACTCACTATTGTCTGTTGGAGTTGTTGCTATCTATCTACATTGAAGTGGTGAAGTTCAACATGTCCAACCATTGTAAAGAAGGTGGCAGTTGTAAGAGTGCCTTCTTTTTCTTGAACTTCAGTGGAGGAGTAGCTTCTCCTAAGAGTTGTGCAGTAGCTGCTATTTACATTTCATTTTCTTGATTATATTGCAACACTTTGTGTTATGCATCAGCTGTACATTATGTAATCTAAAACTTTCAATCTGTTAATATATATTTTTTGATCTTTACAATTATGTTGGAGTACCTATGATCTTAATTCCAAATCTGCAATTAAGTTAATGTAGAATTTCAAAATTTTTGTAATATTCAGTGAATTATTTGTTTAATAGCATTAATTGTTCAACTATTTATATAAGAGACTGATACTGGAATGAGATGGATCATATGACTATTTAAAGTAGGATATTTTTTTAATGATAATAAGAGATTGATTAATAAGTTAATCGTAATGAATTTTTTCATTTTATTAATGAAGAGTGTACTTGCAAGCAAATGCAAGCGTTCTACAATAGAGCGAAAAGACTGCTGCACTTGCAACGTCACATTTTCTTCCTCCCAAAAAGCAGGTTCTAGTGCTTTCAGAGTTTGATCTAGATCATTGAAATCTAAAAGCTTAGATGTCAGGTGCTGATTTCGGACAAAGATCGTATAGGTATTTGGTTACAATTTTGTTTGTGGAGATTGTTTTTCCAACTTCTATATCCCTGAAACTTTTGTAGCCTAGTTGTATGTCAAAACCTCTCCTAACTTCATTTCAGCTTGAGTAAAAAGTCCATAACTTGAGTATGGACTACAACTTTTGCTTTTTGGACATGTTCACCCAACTGTATGTCAAAACCTCTTAACTTCATTTCAGCTTGAGTAAAAAGTCCATAACTTGGGTATAGACTAAATACATTTTTGAATTTCTATACTATTTGATAGATTGCATTTTTTCAGGTCTAGTGCTTTTAGAGTTTGATCTATATCAGTGAAATCTAAAAGCTTAAATGTGAGGTGCTGATTTTGGACAATGATCGTATATGTATTTGGTAAAAGCTTAGATGTGAGGCACTAATTTTGGATAGCGCTCGATCGTATAGGTATTTGGTTACAATTCTGTTGTAGAGATTGTTTTTCCAACTTCCGCATCCTTGAAACTTTTGCAGCCCGCCTGTATGTCAAAACCTATCCTAACTTCATTTCAGCTTGAGTAAAAAGTCCATAACTTGGGTATAGACTAGTGCCTTTTCTTTCTGGACATGTCTACCCAGCTGTATGTCAAAACTTCTTAATTTCATTAGAGCTTGAGTAATCAGGGGTATAGACTCAATATATTTTGAATCACTATCTGGCTACTGAAAGCACTGCAACCTAATCATTGTTGAGGAGTGTTTAATCTCATTTCATGAACGTCCTGCCTCTGAGTCTGCATTTGTTCCTGCTTTCATATCACACCTTTGTGGAAGAAATGTTGATTTCCCATTGTGGCACTGTAATGACTTACAGGTGCCATAGCCAATGTTACACTATCTGGATACCGAAAGCACTGTAGCCTAATCATTGCTAAGGATTGTTTAATCTCATTTCATGAACTCCTGCATATTAAATAATCTTGGTTGAGCTGTAGAACAATATGAAGCCTATGTATTTCAATTAGCTTTTTTTGGCTTTTTTGGTAGCGTTGGCAACGAACATCCACTGGTGTACATGTTTGTACCCTCTTTTTTTACCTGAAGCAGTTGCTCGGCATAACAGATATAATTTACCATCAAGCTTTTTATTGGCAATCTATTTGCGGCAATAGGTCATAACTCGAATGTTTTGTATTTCAGATTCATCAATCATTGGTTCCTATGTTGCGCATGCATCCACACCTACTTTCATTCATGGAAATGTTGAATTGATTGCACATAGTTGCTCCGTACTTGTCCTACATGGTAAATCATGCCTAGCAGTCATGAAATTCATATTATAAATGAAATATGCATATAATGGCTTCTTCACTTACATTGTGTTAGATATTTAATGAGTGACTCGATGGTATTTTTTTTGTACTATCATGCAGTTATGTTTCTTCAATCTTTATGATGAGAAACCACTCAAGTGATTGTACATCACTAAGAACTTAGGAGTTGAATGCAAAGCATTAGAAGCAAATTATAGTTTGTAGCAGTTGCTTCTGACAATGTCTCCAGAAATGTCACCTTCCAATGGATCTTGTAACTTGAAATCCATTGAATCTAAAAAGAAGAAACTCAAGAAGAAGGTTGTGAAGTGTAAGAAAACAAAAAACAAGACTACGATGAAGCCTTGGTACTATGAAACCGTATGGGAATTAGGTTTTTCAAAGTTTATGAGTACACATATGCACTTGTACAGTTAACACTTTCAAGCAAATAGATTTGATTAAGTGTTATATTTTGTACATAATGTTTTACACATCACTAAAACTAATGGAGAGAAGATGAACTTTGTTATGACTAGGTGTTAATACAATAAGCTTAGAATCTCTTGCTTAATATTCAATATTTTTACTTTTATTATGATGTGTGGCAAGGATCTTTAAATGTAAAAGCTAAAATATTATTACATTTTCAGCTGTTATCTTTAAGAAGTGATGTTGTGAGAAGTATCTTGAAATCTAAATTACAAAATTGCATCGTAAAGTAGGAGTTCTATGATGAATGCTTCATAAGCCAAATTTAAAATAAGTGGTAGACTGTAAAATATTTAGAAGGATGCTTTTTTTTTAACAGAGACGCGTAACTCCTACATGTGAAGTGAAGATGCTACTCTCTACGATGCTGATGCAGAATCATCAAGTTGTGCTATGGTAACCATTGAAAAATCTTCTGCAAAGCGCTACTTCCCGAATGTCAATGAGAGAGATGACAAAAGGATCAAATTAGAGGCCCCAAAGAATGAGAGATCTCCAGATATCTTATCCATAGAATCATTGGACCAAGCAAGTACTGAGACTAAGTACTCTCCAATTGATAGGCCCCTATCAATTCATGAAATTGAATTATCCATAAGAAATGGAATAATTGAAGGGAGAGTTCTTAACAAGTATGGTACATGGCCCTTACAAAATGTTGGCTACCCGAGAAGCTTAAAGCTAGATCTAACTGATAGAGAGGGGAGTGGCTACATCACTCTCGCAATACGTGAGGTGTACTATGTGTTTTCATTGTTTTTTATTAGTAAAATACCTCAACACATTAAAACAAATTAAAATCACAGCCATGTAGAATTATTGCACATATTGTTACACTCAACAATGTAATTGCAGCATTATACTAGGATGATGACACGGAAAAAAAAGATCATGCATATGTTTTCCGAATAAAATTTGCTTATACTATTTTATTGGTGAATTAATTACTTCACTTTAATTACTTAATACTGAAACAAAAGAACTTTTTTCGTATGCTTGTATCAAATTGACAAATATGTTATTAATAATTTGATTCATATACATTATCGTAGAATTTAGGATTTAAGAACAGCAAATGTGTTTCATAACAAAACACATGCAGACGAAAATAACCACATATAAAAACACTTGCAACATGTGCTTATATAATTACATCAATTTCCTCTCCAGTTCTACTACATACCATTATATGCTCTACTGGTGAATTAATTACTGCACTTTGATAACTTAATACTGAAACAAAAAAACGTTTTCCATACGCTCATATCAAATTGACAAAAATGTTATTAATAATATGATTTGTATACATTATTATAGAATTCAAAATTTAAGAACAACAGATGTATTTCATAACAAAACATGTGTAGGCAAAAATAACCACATATAAAGACACTTGCAACATGTACTTATATAATTACATTAATTTCCTGTCTAGTTTTACTGTGTACCATTATATGGTTTTTCGACAGTATTTTGTTTTTACTTGAAGACCAATTCAATACACATTTTAAGTACAAAATACTCACTATGTCACAAATAACATATATATCGATAATAATCTTTAAATTCAATTTCGTTATCACGTTATCTTCAGATAGCATGCTACAATACAATTAATTATTTCACTTTACTGCTTCCAAGTAGTATTCAAAAGACACTGCACACATTCGTGAAGCAATCACAAAACGCATCTCACAACATCTACAATTTACTCCGAATCACCAACATAGTATAATTAAACTTTCCCTAAAGCTCGTGCTATGGAAAGTCAGTACTCACAAATAAGCAACTACAATGCTTCAAAATAAATTCACATTGACAACTCTTTCTAAGAGCTTTATCCACAAAACAATGTGTATTTACATGCATGTCTTATATGTTGCATTTTCATATCACGCTTGCAGCAATGAAAAAGATGGTTTACTCCGAAGGATACAAATTACTACAAACAACTACATTTGCACATGACAAATGGGGACAACAATTCTTCGAATCGTACCTCTTTAAGAAACCTTACTCGCACTAAAGAATACTTTGAAGGATTGCAAGATGATGGTTATTACTACTGTGCTGAAGATATTTTCTTGCAACACATTCTACTCGATAATTTTAGTTTGAAATTTAAAACATATCATGTTCATAACGAAACAAACTACGATACTTTAATATCTATGAAGCTCCCAAAGCAACCAAAACAAATACAACTTGTAATAAAACATCCTAAAATGTTTATCTATATAGGCACGGTACAACTAATCAAAAAGAACAACACTTGTTACCGAAGCCATGGTGCTTAAATTGGAGGACATTGTTAAAAGAGACATCTCCACTTTAACAAATGATATAGTGCATACCTTACGCGAACAATTTGCTTCAACAACAATACGTGTCAATGTAAAATCTTGGACATTAAAAAAAAAATCCATGATACAATTCAAGTATTGACATAAGAGCCCAAAACCTAAAACAATGACCACATTGAGAAAATTGAGGATCGTCCTTGTACTCCAGAAATAACACCAACAAAAAAAAAACTCTGAGTACAAAAACATCTTTAACAAAAAAAGAAAAAGAAAATGTGTAGAGTCTAACAAATGATTGTATAACACTAGCAAAGTACTCAGAAACATTCAGAACTCCTACGAAGTACATACATGCATATATCAACATGATTAAAGATACTCCAACATATGCATGTATATCTTGTGAGCGTTTGCTATCAAAAAACAAACAATACACATTAAAGTAGACACACATGCTTGGGTAATGGCCAAAAGATAGTGCAAAACACCATTTTATGCAAAAACAAAACGCATTTGCAAAGAGTGTAAAAAAGCCATACGTGCAAATGCATTGCCAAAATATTTCGCCCCCCTTCAAATTCAATGAAATGCTGCAACATTTGCTGTAACAATTTCAAATGACATCGAAGAGCGATTGGTTGTCCCTAGAATAGTATCTACTCAAATTAGAGAGCTATCACACGGTGGACAGTATGGCGTGCAAGGCAACATTGTTAATGTCGTATCCAACACAAGCAAAGTTTAGCATATCTTTCCATGATTCATTAACGACGATGAGTCATCCATAATTCTTGGAATCAAGAAAAAACTACAATATAAGAGTACATATCTCCTTGAAAAAGTTTGTCCAAATGTTTTGATGTGAGCACTATACACCCTCATTCAAACACGACTTTACAAAGCTAGCAACGTCAAAATAAACAACGAATGGGCTGAACATTTGAAACACATAATACATGATAACCAAACAATGGAGGAAGACAACAGCAACGACGAAGCTGATGATGAAGAAAATGATGATACCTACATAGACATGCTAATTAATAATCTTATTATAGTTGAACAAGTCATAGATTACGAAACAAACATCAGGTACATTGCTCCTTGTAAAGACAATACACCATTGGGTTTGTTCCAAGAAGCACAGTGAAGAACTAAACTTTCCAACACTCTTCTTTGGACATGAAAGACAAATTGGAAATGCAAGGCTGACATACCAAGACATAGCAAAATGGGAATTAACATAGACATCCCTATTTCTCACAAAATATATCAAATCTATTCTTCAAATCAATCAAAGTTTTGATCAACAAGGTCATGCAATCGATTTGGGTTCGCTTGCGTAAAGGGGCTCTACAAAATAAAACAATATATGCAAAGGATGTTATGAATGACACCGATATTAATACTATTCTGAAATACAGAGACTTTAAGAACATGCGGGCTTCTCCAAACTATAAAGAGAAACTTAGAAAAGATGCGTTCGCAATGATGAGACAATTGGGCTGCCCAACCTTTTTTATGACACTATCATGTGTAGAGAGACTATGGGAACCTTTGACAAAATGTCTACAACAAAAATACTCAAATAATAACAAAACACATCTAAAAGACAAAGACTCAATCATTACATTGAGAGAACTGATAAGAAACAATGCGACGATATGTGCAAGATATTATACACACAAACTTCAAAAAATCCTAAATTTAATAATGAAAGAGAAACACTTACTCAGAAATGTACTAGACTACTTTTTCATGACAGAATTCCAAAATAGAGGAAGCTAGCATGAACACAGATTTTTATGGGTGCAACATGGACCTATATATAATATTCATGCGAATGAAAAAATCTCCTACTTCATTGACAAATACATAACATGCGACAAGAACCTGCTACCAGCAAATATTAAAGGCATCTAAACACACAAACACACACTTACTTGCCAAAAAAAAAACAATAACACTTGTAGATTCCACTATCCAAAGCCTCCACTGCATGAAACGATGATACTAGAACCTCTACTACAAAACATGATGCATAGTTGCAAACAAACATACCAAACCATTTCTGCGAATATAGATGTATAGAACCTGACTCACAGATGATGTTTGTTGAATGAGTAGTCAATATTGGAATTGACGTATCAACATATATACTAGCACTACATTCATCAATATAAAAAACAACTCTATTCTTAAAAAGACAACCAAAAGACGTTTTCACGAATGCTTTCAATCATGAAATGAGTTTCTTATGGCAATCAAACATGGATATATAATACATTATCGATCCATACTTGGCTACAACATACTATACTTCGTACATGATAAAAATGGATAACACAATAACAATAAGCCTTCGACAAACAATGAAAACGTGCACAGAAAACAAAACCAACACACACGACAACACACACGGCAGATTATGAGGAATGGGCAATACGAGGGCAATACATTCTTGCATGCACAGCAAATGAGTGCACAATTAGCATCTTTCATTACTCTATCTTTACCATCATATAGAACAACAAGAGACTTTTACTTCATAAACACAAATAAGGAACAAAGTAGAACTCTCATTCTTAAAAGAAAACAACAATTGCAACAACTCCCCATTGAATCAATAGAAATTACATGTCAAACTATTATAGATAAATATAAAAAAAGAGAAAATATGTTCAAACAACATTTGCCTCGCAACATTTGTTTTGCAGAATACAACCAAAAAGACAACACAATCAAAAAAAGAAAAAAAGCAAGAATCATAAGATTCGTAAAGTTCAACAAAGCAAAAGATCTGGATAATTATTACCGTGCACAATTATTATTATACTATCCTTTCAAGAATGACGAAGAACATGAATTATTAATACATGGATCTTGGGACAAGCTTACAATTATCGATATCAAACAATTATACAAAACAAGGCTTTGTATATAAAAGACGATGAAGATGATCAAGCAACAAATACAAGCAACATTTTATTAATCGACAAAGACAATAGTACAACAATAAAAAATGAGCCCAGACAAGAGAACAACTTTCCCAAATACGACATTGTATTAGACATGAAAGCAAAACAACAAATAACATTAAACAACATATTCATCATTCCTATCAAAAAACAAATACTCATGTAGAATGACGAATACTTTAAAATGATTCAATCATTGAATTTTGAGCAAAGACAACTGTTTGATGATGTTATGATACAAAAATGAATAAAACCAAATGAAAAAATACACTGATTTTTAACAGATGGGGCTGGAATAGGGAAAAAATATCTTCTGATACTCAGAGTACAAGGTTTGTTGTGATTTTACAACCACACAATCCAAAACATAGATTACGAATTGCTACATGTCTTGATGTTAGGTTACACAGGAAAAGCTACATACAACATAAACAGGCTCACTATTCACTCTGCATTGCATTTACCATTACAAACAAAGAACCTAGCAAGCTTGGCCAGAGAAAAACTAGACACACTCATCTGCCTCTATGATTAAGTACAACTTATTATGTTCGATGAGATCTCATTAGCTGGTAGGCAAACTTTAGATTTTGCAGACCTTCGCATGTGTACATTCAAAAGAAATCACACGAAATACTTTGGTGGCATCGATGTTATTTTCTGTGCAGATTTGTAACAAGCCAAACCGGTATGAGATATTTGGGTATTCAAACCAAAAAAAGAGTCATTGGAAACATTAGCGAACACCTACTGGCTAACAAAACCACAATGTTACGAGCTCAAACAACCAATGCAACAAAACAACAACGAATTCATAGAAGCACTCAACAGTTTTAGAACATGTGCATAAAATACAGAACAGATTAACTACATCAATGTGCGCTTCTTCCGTCCACTACCGCAAGACCCCACTTTCCCCCATCTTTACTACACAAATTGGACATGAACAACCATAACAAAAAAGTATTCATGCAACAAAAGGAAAATAATATAACATCAAAGAAATTGATACATTCAATAACAATATCCACATTTCATGTAAACTTTAGAAAACCCTAAAGCAACAGACGGCCTAAGAACAATTATACAAATCAAAGAAGGAAAGTTGGTTGAATTATGCTCGAGAAACATAAATCAACAAGATGGACTAGTTAACCATCCGGACGGCCTTTATGTCCACACACCAAAATGACGACATCGTATGGATTCTATTTCAAAACCCACAAATAGGGAAAGAAACATGACAAAGCAATTTCCATGCGTACACAACTACTAATCGCAAATGGACACCAATATTAAGAGTTACAAAAGAAATACAAATTGGTCCATCTAAAAAAACAATCCTCACTCAATGACAGTTCCCAATCCAACCAGCTGTAGCGAGAACAATTCACAGAGCACAAGGGCTAACAATGGAAAGGGTCGACTTCTCTCCAACAGGCATTCGAGCACATGGTCTAACATACACAGCCCTATCATGTATCAAAAAAATAAAAAACCGCTACTTGCTACAACCGCTACAACAATAACACTTCCTTGTAGATAAAGATGTCCACGAAGAAATGCAGAGACTAGCCACTCAATCAAGATGGGAAAACCTCAACAATAGAATGCACGACCATAAAGAATCAATTATTCTCATCCAATCTTTAAACACAAGATCCTTTAAAAAACATAAGGAAGACATTATCACTACTCAGACACTTATGAATTCAGATATTATTTGCTTACAAGAAACCAAGACTGAACAATGTGAAACACATCTCCCTTCAACTTTTGAATGCATAAACAACCGCTCGACTTGCACATTGATACAAAATAACATCACCATTCAACAAACAAACATGATTGCACAATTAGGAATTGAAATTACAACTATACAAATCAAAACAAACAACAACCAATACACGATTGCAAATATATATAGATCACCATCCAATAAATACAAATTATTCGTCCAATTATTGCATGACACAGTATTAACCATCGACAAAGCAAACAACGTGATACTACTAGGAGATTTCAACATTGATATGTTACAAAAAACAAAACAATCACACACATTAAAAGAAATTATGGCTACCTTCAAATATGACCTACAGTGCCATCACATCATAACAATATATGGAACACAATTGGATCACATTTAGAGCAACATATCGAAGACATCCACTCAATGTGGAACAGAATACGCATGTTGGAGAGATCATTCTGTAACATACATACGTGCATAACAAAACAACGAACTTCACGTACTACTATACATTACTCAATTTTTAGGGACAGCGGGAAAAAAAACATTCACTTCTCACATAAAACTCAAAATAACCCAAAAAAAGAAAGAAAACTAAAACAAAAATATTAAAACAAGCACTTTCACGTCATCCTACACATTAAACTCCAAAACTAGGTTGCCGTAGCAAGCCTTTCCGTCATGGAGCACACTACTAGTAACTCCAAATTGAACTTGAATCCTAACATTTTAAAGGAAAAACACGAATTAGTAAAGATGTGATGAGACATGATGTAGGGTCCATTAGGACCCAATCCTCCTTGCAAATGTCAGGGGTGGTGATTTATTATTGACGTGGCCATATTGTTTGTGCAACTTGGGACTTTAAGCCCAACAAATACATGAATAAGGCAATTCTCACAAGAGCTCATAGCTGATCCTCATTGCAATCTTGTCACATGGAGTATAATCATATGAATAAAGATGTTGATATCTTTCGATCTTGCATCTAGCTGCTTGGATTTCTTTGCTCCCTCGCATCCAAAATATGCATCAAAAGAGAGGAATGTTGTAAGAATTCAAATTGAAACAAAGCAATTTTAAATGGACTAGTAATTCAAAATATTTGTATGATAATATATAATATGTAATTATTATAACCACACAGCAGGGAGGCGGCACACTTCCTTCCCCAAAGAGTTATAATCTGAGGGAACGAGCCCTTCCCCATGCGCCAAGAATATAAACGCCGAGATTAAGTCCCGCGAATGGATAATATACTAGCATATTACTTGAGTGTTAATAGTTGTAATCGTAGTCAAACGTGGTAAGTCCATTGCAAGTTCCCTTTCTCCCATCTCTTTGTTGAGCTTTGAGCTCCAGTTCCCTCCACTAGCCCATCAATGAAACTTGCAAGCTTTGAATCAGTTTGCAGTGTCTGGATTGATGGAACACTGAATATCTGTGTCCATCCAATGAAGGAATTAAAAGGCATAAAGTTCTTCCAAAAGCAAAGGATAATCTAGAAAAAAAGCAAATAAAATTTGTGTCGGCTTCTTTTCGAACATAATGGGATTTCAGAGCAGTGTACACCTTTTGTCCTTGAGGATCTTGCTCAGCCCATGATTTCGGATTCATTACCTTATAAGTATTGACTCTTAAGCACCACTCTTCCCTTTTCTAGCTTCTTCTCTTCATCACTCGTTGCTCCCTTCCCCGTCGAGGCATTTTGCTGCACCGTGGCTTTGTAAGCCTCTAGGACATCGCGTAGTGGTTAGCAGATTGTCAAGACTCTAAATAATCGTATGCAATATCAAGATTAGAATGGGCCCTCTACAACACCTCTGTAGCTGCCAATTTGTTCGACTCTCCTCCCTATCACAATTGCATCTAAGTGGAGTCTTGCCACCACAAGCTTAGCTTCAGGATCATCTAAGATGCACCCCTGCCACCACAAGCTCGGCTCTCCAAGTTTCCACCCTCATAGCTGCTTGCAGCTTCTCCTGCCTTCTTGCAATATTCACGTTCTTCATTTTGGATTTGGAACTCCTTGCTTAACGCATGTAGCTCATATTTGAGCCTAGCGTTCTCCTTTTCCATGATACCCAAGCTAACCTGAAGCACATTGTTTTCAGCCTCCACTCGGGTTTTAATGCTGTCAAGTTTAGTGATACTCTTGGCCTACTCCTAAAGATACTTAGACATTGCCCTGCTCTCTGCCAAGGCCTTGCACAGCTAATTATTTATATCCGTCAGCTTTGCCTCTAAGTCCGTGCGGTTCTTCTCCCATTCTCTCATTTTCTTCACAATGATATCATGAATCTTCTACTCTTGCTCTTCTCAAACATGTCGAAGCTCTTTCATGCACTCTTTCAAGGCTCCATCTAGGTGCGACACCCTGTCTTCAGTGGCGAGTTTATGCTGTAGTGCAAATTCTAGTTTATCCTTCATGCCAGCCGCTTTTGCTTCCGCTTCTCTACCAAGGTTGGCGATAGATTGATAGCAACAAGTTGAAATCCAAGAAATTTGAGTAGGAGAAAGTTGAGTAGAAATTCGAGTGCAGAGAAGGTAACGTATATAAACTTGATCGACAGCAGCAAGGCTCGATTGAGTCCTACTGATGCATATCACTCAAGAATAAGGTCGATGCCCAACTTGTGCATTGTAGCAAACTTATATACAGATTTTTGCTTGTGGCGCTCGAGCTGGTGGTCATTGACTCCTGTGCATGTTGTCCCGTCGGAGCCACCTCAAAAGAAAGGTTCTCTTCGTTGCATCTTCAGCATCGATGGCCGTCTCTGCCTTGTTGCATGATGATCATCGTGTATCTAAGGTAGCTCTTACGTTCTCTTCTTCCATGCATTGCCTTGCAGCCACTTCTTGCCAACAACAAATGATCACTCACCACCTATTTTGGAGTGTAAGCGGGGTGCACTTGCAAAAACATGCTTTTGTAAGGATATCTATCATCTGTTTATAATCATTGGATCATGCGGCATTTCCAAACCTTGCACTCCTCGGCACATTGGGGCACGTAAAAGCACCTCGACCAGTTTTTCTCATTGTCTTTCTCAACGTTTGAGAATTGGGAGCCCTCCCCCATTCAGCACGATGCCCGCAATTGCATCCTCTCCACAACCTCTCACATCAAATTTTGTCACCTCCAGGATGTTTCTATTTTTTAAGAGGTGATGAGCACTATCCCGTCAAAATTTAACGTCTACTAGTTCTACCCAATTCTCTTGTTAGCATGTACGCCATCATTTAAATCCAAGATTCTTGCGTCAATGGCATCTTGGTATGTGTGCCAGATTGGATTGCACGATTGATTTGCATTGCGCATTGGTTACACTTTTGCACACATGTTTTGTTGTCGTGTGAAAATGAACAATCATCCGGTCTCTCTTTTCAACGCGCTCCTCCATCCGAAGAATCTCCTAGTGTGCTAATAAGTTTCCCCGCCAAAAAGACAACCTAGCTTGCCAACCACGGGGGCAAAAAGCCATCCTGCACGGAAGCATGTTTAAGAAAAATTTTTACTTTAGAAAGGGGATCCCTTTGGTTAAGCTTTTAGTGATGTGGATCTGCAATTGTAGCAATTAATCCCCCAACCATCGATTTATAGAAAAGAAGCACTGATGCTTTCAACAAAAAGCTAAAGGCTACACTCAAGAATGTATATTTGGAGATGAGGAACCAAATTTGGAGGAAAATTACAAAGCGTTGGATCTTAACCCATAGCTTTTCAAATCAACATCTAGAATTGTGACACGGCTTCACAAGGGATCAAAAAAGGAAAACTTCCCTCTAGGCTACTTGTCGTTAAAAAAAAACAAAAATAGAAACACCTTCATTTGAGATATCTTTTAAAAAAAATCTTTTCTTAAAACTAAATTATTAAAAACCAAAAAAACATCCAAGCAGGGCCATAGTGGTTCCCTCACCTTGTTTTCCCTCTTTTTCCCAATGCCCCTTAGAGAAGAGAAGCAAAAGAACAAGCACAAGGGCTGAAAAGCGTACGTGGAAAATCAAGGCATGAGGGCTTTCTTTTATAAAAACCCCCTTAGCCACCCAAATGCTTGAGTGACTCGTGCATTTTACATTCCTTGAAGCACGCATTCTCTACCGTCTCCTTCTCTTTGTCTATCGGCTCCCCAACGAGCTTATCATCTCATCTCCATCATCTCGCTTCTCTACCTCACCTTCGAGGATGTCGCCCGCTCGCTCTCTCACTGTTTTTAACAAGGGTCGTCTCTTTCGCAAGGCTGCCAAAGAATACTGCGCTTACAAGCGTTTGAAGCGATCGTTTCAGAGCCAGGGTTCAAATCTTGGCATGGCAAAGTTTGTGCATGCCACTGTTGGTTATGGTTACTACATGTACCACACTATTGATTACAGAGTCACCCTTCAATTACGATTTCTGCTAGGAGATGGAAACACTCGTTGATCCACCTTGGAATTCTGTTTTTTTCCATTAGGATGACATGATTGGAAGTGTCAAGGCCAAACTTCAAAGAACTCTTACACA
This sequence comes from Dipteris shenzhenensis, assembly GCF_047967505.1. Lineage (NCBI taxonomy): Eukaryota > Viridiplantae > Streptophyta > Polypodiopsida > Gleicheniales > Dipteridaceae > Dipteris > Dipteris shenzhenensis. The sequence continues at coordinate 9,198,922 of NC_141605.1, forward strand.
AGCCAAAAGAGATGTAATCAACAATGCATGATTAAAATGCTTGAAAGTTGATTTCATCACATTTGAACTTCAATGAAATGACAAAGGAGTTCCCTCTTGTTTCACACATATAGGTTGACTCTAAAAGCAGATGCCTTCGTATGTTTCACACAGTTTGTATATCTCACGTGGCAAGGTTACTTCATGGATACCAAAGTGCATCATTTGAACATTTGAAGCACTTGTTTTAAAAACTTTTGATTGAGAATGAATGATACTTGATTGTCTAACCATTTAAACTTTTCTTGGGATACATTTCTCCTAAGCAACAATGCACTTGTAGAGTGGTTGACAAAGCATGAAGGGCACTCGAGAGGTGCATTGGGTAGACAAACCTACATACAACTTGCATTTAAGGGGTTACCAATTTAAAATATCTTATGATTTTTGTGAAAAGAAAAGCCCCTTCTATATGTATATTTTCTTCCCTAAAGGAATCGGTCATCTTTACGGAATGCTTCTCATCCCAAGGCAAAGTTCAGATCTTTCTCCCATAGGCTTTGGAAGATCCTCTCCAAATTTTCTAATGAGTTGCGATGAGAAGGTTGATCTCACAAAATGAGATAATGCCCGAGAGTAACTTCTCCCATCGTCCACCGTGAACGCTTTCTTCTTTGCTTCAAACCTTCTCCTCTTCCTCACCTTGCCTTACAGCCTTGCTAATTTCATCTACACTACTACTCTCAATTCCATTTCACGCTTCCTTCTTGCCATTAGTGGGGGATCCTTCGCATAGGTAGTGGATTACTAGATTACAAACCACCGATTCAAGCCAGATGTGCGATTGCAAGTGTGCCCAATTGCTAACACCATGGGTTAGACCATGAGGTATAGAGAAATGGGGCAATAAACTCATTAAGGGCAAGCATGGAACCATATGATTGGAAACCTGAACTCGTCGGTGGCAAGAAAGGTACCTATATATAAGATCCGATCCATTTATGAAAATCCCTTCAGGATAGGTACACTTGGCTAATCATTGTTCTCAACATAGAACAGCAAGTGGTGATAATACTAAACAGAAACTGATAAGATTATACCAATGTAATTCCACCAATACCTACACGTTAAACTCCAAAACTTGGTTGTCGCAGGAAGCCTTTCCGTCATTGAGCACACTACTAGTAACTCCAAATTGAACTTGAATACTAACATTTTAAAGGAAAAACACAAATTAGTAAAGATGTGGTGACACATGATGCAAGGTCCATTAGGACCCAATCCTCCTTGCAAATGTTAGGGGTGGTGATTTATTATTGACGTGGCTATATTGTTTGTGCAACTTGGGACTTTAAGCCCAACAAATACATGAATAAGGCAATTCTCACAAGAGCTCATAGCTGATCCTCATTGCAATCTTGTCACATGGAGTATAATCATATGAATAAAGATGTTGATATCTTTCGATCTTGCATCTAGCTGCTTGGATTTCTTTGCTCCCTCGCATCCAAAATATGCATCAAAAGAGAGGAATGTTGTAAGAATTCAAATTGAAACAAAGCAATTTTAAATGGACTAGTAATTCAAAATATTTGTATGATAATATATAATATGTAATTATTATAACCACATAGCAGGGAGGCGGCACGCTTCCTTCCCAAAAGACTTATAATATGAGGGAACGGGCCCTTCCCCGTGTGCCAAGAATATAAAGCAGGAATAAGTCTCGCGAATGGATAAGATACTAGCATATTACTTGAGTGTTAATAGTTGTAATCGTAGTCAAATGTGGTAAGTCCATTGCAAGTTCCCTTCCTCCTGTCTCTTTGTTGAGCTTTGAGCTCCAGTTCCGTCCACCAGCCCATCAATGAAACTTGCAAGCTTTGAATCAGTTTGTAGTGTCTGGATTGATGGAACACTGAATATCTGTGTCCATCCAATGAAGGACTTAAAAGGCATAAAGTTCTTCCAAAAGCAAAGGATAATCTAGAAAAAAAGCAAGTAAAATTCGTGTTAGATTCTTTTCGAACATAATGGGATTTTAGAGGGATGTACACCTTTTGTCCTCGAGTAGCTTGCTCATCCCACGATTTTGGATTCATTACCTTATAAGTCTTGACTCTTAAGCACCACTCTTCCCTTTCCTAGCTTCTTCTCTTCATCACTCGTTGGTCCCTTCCCGCTGAGGCATTCTGTTGCACCGTGGCTTTGTAAGCCTCCAAGAAGGCATCGCCGCGCGGTGGTTGGTAGATCGTCAAGACTCTAAATAACCATATGCAATATCAAGATTAGAATAAGCCCTCTACAACACCTCTATGGCTGCCGATTTGTTTGACTCTCCTCCCTATCACAATTGCATCTAAGTGGAGTCTTGCCACCACAAGCTTAGCTTCAGGATCTACTGAGATGCACCCCTGCCACCACAAGCTCGGCTCTCCAAGTTTCCACCCTCACAGTTGCTTGCAGCTTCTCCTGCCTTCTTGCAATATTCATGTTCTTCATTTTGGATTTGGAACTCCTTGCTTAATGCAAGTAGCCTCCAAGTAGCTCATATTGAAGCCTAGCATTCTCCTTTTCCATGATACCCAAGCTAACCTAAAGCACATTGTTTTCAGCCTCCACTCGGGTTTTAATGCTGTCGAGTTCAGTGATACTCTTGGCCTACTCCTAAAGAGACTTAGACATTGCCTTGCTCTCTGCCAAGGCCTCGCAGAGCTGATTATTTATATCCATCAGCTTTGCCTCTAAGTCCGTGCAGTTCTTCTTCCATTCTCACATTTTCTTCACAATGATATCATGAATCTTCTACTCTTGCTCTTCTCAAACATGTTGAAGCTGTTTCATGCACTCTTTCAAGGCTCCATCTAGGTGCAACACCTTGTCTTCAGTGGCGAGTTTATGCTGCAGTGCGACATCTAGTTTATCCTTCATACCAGCCGCTTTCGCTTCTGCTTCTCTACCAAGGTTGGCGATAGATTGATAGTAGCAAGTTGAAATCCAAGAAATTTGAGTAGGAGAAAGTTGAGTAGAAATTCGAGTGCAAAGAAGGTAACGTATATAAACTTGATCGATAGCAGCAAGGCTCGATTGAGTCCTACTGATGCATATCACTCAAGAATAAGGCCGATGCCTAACTTGTGCATTGTAGCAAACTTATATACAAAATTTTACTTGTGGCGCTCGAGTTGGTTACTGACTCCTGTGCATGTTGTCCCATCGGAGCTAGCTCAAAAGAAAGGTTCTCTTTGTCGCATCTTCACCATCCATGGCTGTCTCTACCTTGTTGGATGATGATCATCGTGTATCTAAGGTAGCTCTTACGTTCTTGTCTTCCACGCATTGCCTTGTAGCCACTTCTCGCCAACAACAAATGCACTCACTGCCTATTTTGGAGTGTAAGGGGGGTGCACTTGCAAAAACACCCTTTTGTAAGGATATCTATCATCTGCTTATAATCATGGATCATGCGACATTTCCAAACCTTGCACTCCTCGGCACATTGGGGCACCTAAAAGCACCTCGACCAATTTTTCTCATCCTTTTTCTTAGCCTTTGAGAATTGGGGGCCCTCCCCCATTCAGCACGATGCCCACAACTGCATCGTCTCCACAACCTCTCACATCAAATTTTGTCACCTCCAGGATGTTTCTATTTTTTAAGAGGTGATGAGCACTATCCCATCAGAATCTAACGTCTACTAGTTCTACCCAATTCTCTTGTTAGCATGTATGCCATCATTTAAATCCAAGATTCTTGCATCAATGGCAGCTTGGTATGCGTGCCAGATTGGATTGCACGACTGATTTGCATTGTGCATTGGTTACAGTTTTGCACACATGTTTTCTTGTTGTGTGAAAATGAACAATCATCTGGTCTCTCTTTCTGACGCACTCCTCCATTCGAAGAATCTGCAATTCCCAGTGTGCTAGTAAGTTTCCCCACCAAAAAGACAAGCTAGCTTGCCAACCACGGGGGTGGAAAGCCATCGTGCATGGAAGCATGTTTAAGAAAAAATTTCACTTTAGAAAGGGGATCCCTTTGATTGAGCTTTTAGTGATGTGGATCTACAATTGTAGCAATTAATCCCCCAACCATCGATTTATAGAAAAGAAGCACCGATGCTTTTAACAAAAAGCTAAAAGCTACACTCAAGAATGTATATTTGGAGATGAGGAACCAAATTTGGAGGAAAATTACAAAGCGTTGGATCTTAACCCATAGCTTTTCAAATCAACCTCTAGAATTGTGACACTTGGCTTCACAAGGGATCAAAAAAGGAAAACTTCCCTCTAGGCTACCTGTCGTTTTAAAAAAACAAAAATAGAAACACCTTCATTTGAGATATCCAAAAATTTTTTTTTTCTTAAAACTAAATTATTAAAACCCAAAAGAACATCCAAGCAGGGCCATAGTGGTTCCCCCACCTTGTTTTCCCTCTTTTTCCCAAAGCCCCTTAGAGAAGAGAAGCAAAAGCACAAGCACAAGGCTTGAAAAGCATACGTGGAAAATCAAGGCATGAGGGATTTCTTTTATAAAAACCCCCTCAGCCACCCAAATGCAAAACCCCACCTAATTGACTCATGCATTTTGCATTCCTTGAAGCACGCATTCTCTACCGTCTCCTTCTCTTCATCTATCGGCTCCCCAGCGAGCTTATCATCTCATCTCCATCATCTCGCTTCTCTACCTCGCCTTCAAGGATGTCGCCCATGTAAGAAAACAATACGTCTATGCTCAATAGATAACAGGATCTTGTATGCAAGAGAGAAAAGTAGATAGTATGGAGAATCAAAATTTTGATTACTATAAAACTGATACAATAGATGGCACTGCCTCCTAGCTGTGCGCTCCTATGAGAGAAGCTTCGATGGTGTGTTGGAAATAGTAGAGGATGGAGGTTGGATGCTAAGGAATCAAGGTTGCTGTAGCCAGTGATGAAATGGGCTTCACTGGCTTGCTCTTATATAGCCACCACTAGTAGTCGGTTAGACCCAATTGGGTGACCACCCCAGTCCGCCAAAATGGTCGATTGGGGGTTGGTCCCAAAATAGGCCACCGACTACACGATAGAACCGTGGCGCAAAATAGGGCAACTATCCTATCTCCGTTCGGCCCAGAGCCATCCGGGATCATTTGAGGCTCCAAACGGGCCCCGCAACTCGAGACTGGGCTGCCTCGGGAAACGCTCCGTCTGCCCTCAGTGCGGTTAGTCATGGGATGCCTTCTTGCACTTGCATGTAGCCTAGTTGGCGGTGTACCAACTCTATCTGAAGCCGTCTAGCCATTAGGCCACACATGGCCCCCATCTAGTGTCCAAACCAGGACCAACCCGATAACTGAGCTACTCAAATGCCTTCTCCTCATATGGGGGGCTTACAAGTAGAGTTAGCTGGTTCCCGCATAGTTACACGAGAGTGGAGCATTGATATCTAACACCCCCCCTCAATGTCCAACTTACTTTTTTGGCCCAATGCCAAGTCGATGAAGATGCCTCTCCAGCAAGTCTCTTCCAAGAGCCTTCGTGAAGATGTCCGCAGCATTCTCTGTAGTCGGACAGTACACCAAGTCGACCTCTCCATCCATGATGAGCTCGCGTACAAATTGATATTGAATCTCAATGTGTTTTGTGTGAGCATGGAACACAGGGTTCCATGTTTTGTGCAAGCGTGGAACACAAGGTTCTTTGCAATCACCATGCAACTCTGATTGTCACATGATAACTGCATAGGCTTGTTCCGCACTGCACCCATGTCCCCTAAAATCCTCCTCAACCACACTGCCTTACAAGAACCAAAACATACTAATTTGTACTCAGCCTCAGTAGAAGAAAGAGCAATTGTAGGTTGCTTCTTGCTGACCCATGACATAGCTCCAGATCCAAGTGAGAAATAGTAACCTATCACTGATCTCCTGCTGTCCACATCTCCTGCCCAATCCGAGTCACAGAATCCGGTCAAGATGTTGCCCTTGGTATAGGTGATGCCATAATCAAGTGTGCCTTTGATGTATTTCAGCACCCATATCCCTACCCTCCAATGGTTCTCTCGGGGCTTATTGGAAAACCTACTTAGTACACTAGTCACAAAGCTGATGTCCAGTCGCGTATTGCACAAGTAAATCAAACTGCCCACAAGCCTTCTGTACTTCGCTTCATCCACCAATGGTGATGAATCCTTGTTTGAGAGCTTCACTTCAACCTCCATAAGGGTGCCAACTATCTTGCACTTAGCCATGCCAAATGCCTTCAGTATCTCTCTAGCATACTTCAACTGTGAGATGAAGATCTGTTTTGGCTCTTGCCAAACTTCAATCCCCAAACAGAAATGCATCAGTTCAAGGTCTGTCATTTCAAACTTTCTTCCTAGCAAATGCTTTGTCTCTGAGATCTTCTCTTCATGGTTCCCTGTTATGACAAGGTCGTCCACATAAAGGACCACAATCATACACCTGCCTCCTTCTCTGAAGATATACATATTTGCATCAGATGGGCTCCTCCTGAACCCGTTTTGCAGAAAGTAGGCATCAATCCACTGGTACCATGCTCGTGGTGCCTGTTTATGCCCATAAAGTGCCTTCTTCAGTTTACAGACTTTACCTTCTAAACTGGGGATCACAAAACCTGGTGGTTGTTCCACGTATACCTCCTCCTTGAGATCTCCATTCAAAAAGGCGGATTTTACATCCATCTGAAACACGGGCCTACTTCCCTGGGCTGCTAAACCCAAAATACTACGAATTGTGGTTAGTCGAGCCGTGGGAGCACAAGTATCCTAATAATCAAAACCATGTACCTATGCGAATCCTTTTGCCATGAGCCGAGCCTTGTACTTATCCAACGTGTCGTCGGACTTATACTTGGTCTTTCACACCCACTTGGTTTCGATGACCTTGCGTTTTGGTGGTCGATCCACAAGATCCCAAGTGTTGTTCTTATACTCTGACTGCATAGCCTCCATCCACCTATCATCACCCTGTGCCTCTTCAAGGCACTTGGGTTCATCAGCACGGATCACCTTTGTCATCAAAGCATAGTTGACCAAGTGTTCCTACGCCCTTCTTTGCTCCTCTAATCTCTTAGACCGGCGGTGTTCGGATGGTTCCTCCTCAATGGCTGGAGGTTCTCTACCATCCAAAAGTTGCTTTACCCACTTCGGGAATGGCCATTGCCGTTGTGGTTTTGCAGGCTCTTCTTCCTTTTCTTTATCTTGAATCCTCCCAAGCACCATTGGGGGAGTTCGGTCTGCTGTTGGTGGTTGTATTGGATGGATATCCTGGTCCTGGTTGTCTGGGAAGGAAGCATCCTCCTCCAATTGATGCGGTTGTTCTGAGAAGACCACATCGTGACTTACTATTACCTTCTTGGTAACAGGGTTATAGAGACGATAACCCTTTGCCTCTTCATTGTAGCCCAAGAAAATACACTTCCAGTTCTTCGGTTCCCATTTGGTCCTGTTAGCATCAGGGACATGCACAAAACAGTCACATCCAAAAACTTTGAAATGTGCAGCTGAAGGTTTCTTACCAGAAAAGGCTTGTAGTGGAGTCATCCCCCGTTCACAGCCTTTGTGTAGCTATGATTCAGAATGTAAACTGCCGTGTTACATGCTTCAGCCCAGAAAGTCTTTGGCAAATCTTTCCCTTTCATCATACTCTTGGCCATTTCACAGATGACGTGCATCTTGTGTTTTGCTACTCCATTTAGGTGTGATGTATGTGGTGGGGGTTTCTACCTCTTGATCCCGTGACTTTTGCAGTAACTTTCGAATTCACTTGATGTGAACTCTCCACCTCTATCTAATCTCAACTTCGTCACCTTCCTCCCCAATTCTTTCTCGACCATTACATGCCATTCTTTGAATTACGAAAAGCCTCATCTTTAGTCTTCAGGAAGTATATCCATATCCTTCTATTGTAGTCATCGATCAACGTCATGAAGTAGTAGGAACCACACAAAGCTTCCGTCTCCATCTTTCCGTAGAGGTCCGTGTGAACGAGCTCTAGAGGAGCCTTTGCCCTGCTAGCCTCTTTAGGAAAGGGCTACCGATGTTGCTTGCCCATCATGCAAGCTTCACATACATCAGGTAGATCTGTAATTTCTGGTAGGTCTACAATCATTCCACTTTTATGCATCTCCTTCAAAGAACTAAGGTTTAGATGACCAAACCTCTCATGCCACAGCTTACTGTTCTCTTCACATCCACTCGAGCACTGAAAGCTGAGAGTTCGTAGATGTTGTTGCACCATGTACCTTTACCAACGACCTTCCCTTGAAGATCCAAAATCGGTGCACCATTCTTATCGAAGTGAACTTTGAGGTCCCGATCTGTGATCGCAGAAACGGACAGCAAGTTCCTCTTGATATCTGGCACATAAAGAACATCGGACAATTGTTTTACAACTCCATCTGACTTGAGAGCAATCATACCTTTTCCTTTTGCTAAACATTTTGCATCATTGCCGACTGCTACCAAGATGTCATTCCCTACCGCCGGCTGTAGAGAGGTATACCAATCCTTCCGACTGGTGATGTGGCGCGATGCACCACTGTCAATAATCCAAGGTTCACCCATAGGTACATGAACTGCCTCCGTGCCAATCTCCTCAATTGCTACAAATAGCTCTACTGATACTGCCTGTGCACTGTTGCTGGACTCTTTCTTTACTCCGTTCTTCTCATCTGCAATCTTCTTTCAGCACTCATTCTGCTTGTGCCCTGCCTTGTTACAATAGAAGCACTTGATATTCTTCTTTCTCCTTTTATCATGAGAAGAAGATGGGTTGCCAGAGTCCTTACCCTTACCTTTCTTTGATCCAGCATAGAAAGCCGAATCTTCTCCAGTCCTCATCTTTTGATGCATCTCCTCCTCCAGAAGCATTGTGTTGAAATCCTCAAAGTTGAGGAAATTTCTGTTCTGCGTATTTAGCACCGTAACAAGACCATCGTACTTTGGTGGGAGAATCCGTATGCACCTTCGTGCTAGATTCTTGTTGGTGATGGTGATGCCAATCGCAGTCATCTAATCGCGCAGATTCTTCACCTTGGTAATGAACTTCTCTGCCGGTTCAGACTCAGGACAGTTTCTCATTTGTGAGTTGAGTCTCCAAATTCTGAATCCGCATCTGATTCGTGGTCTCGTACTAATTTTTCAAGACTGTCCATGCCTCCTTCGCTGTGGTGACATGTTGAATTAACGCCATGACAGAGTCATGTACAACGCATCTGCATTTCTTCTTGTCCACGCGAGAATCTCATCTGCAGTTGGTACTATCTATTGTCCTGCATTGGCTGGATCCGGTCTCGCAACCGGCTTCACGTCCACCCTAGTAGCAGTGTCCCAAAGCTCATATGCGCTTAGGATGGTCCTTATCTTGAACTTCAAGAGTGGATAGTTAGTGCCGTCCAACTTTCCGCTTTCGCCGAATGGTGGGATTCGCAGTCTTGCAGGTTGGGCCATCTCTCACAATCTGCTTGCAAACATAAACACACTACCAAATCTTCTTGCAAGAGCCCAAGCTCTGATACCATGTAAGAAAACAATACAACGTCTGTGCTCAACAGATAATAGGAGAATAAAAAATTTGATTACTGTAAAACTGATACAATAGATGGTGTTGCCTCCCAACCGTGCGCTCCTGTGAGAGAAGCTTCGATGGCATGCTGGAAAAAGTAGAGGACGGAGGCTAGATGTTAAGGAATCAGGGTTGCTGTAGCGAGTGATGAAATGGGCTTCACGGGCTTCCTCTTATATAGCCGCCACTAGTAGTCGGTTAGACCCAAATGGGTGACCGACCCAGTCTGCCCAAAACGGTCGACTGGGGGTCGAAACAGGCCACTGACCAAAACAGTCGACTGGGGGTCGGCGGTCCCAAAACAGGCCACCGACCACACGATAGAACCGTGGCGCAAAATAGGGCAACT